>NC_084737.1:4551853-4596853 GCF_033978785.1 Entelurus aequoreus | reverse complement strand
ACAAATAAGCACCTATCAAGAAATGTAAACACCCTGCTCGGACAAAATGGACATTTTTAAAAAAAAGTAAAAAATGATTTATGAACAAATTTGAACTCACAAAAGCACATAAAATTGCTACCAGTATGGATGCCCAGGTGCTGGTGATTGATTGGTAGGGTATCAGATCAACTGTGAAAAGTCCCTAATTGTAACTGTGTTCAAATGCAAATAAGCAGCGTGACGGCCTGCTTCAAAGTGTTTATTTGGGCGAGACGTGTTAAAAATAGCATGAGCTAACGCTAAATATATGCGACAACATCCCTGTTGTGTGAGAATAGCCTTATCTGTTTAAAGGTGCCATTGGAAGGGTCACATGGGTCTTTCCAGTGGCCAAAGGGGAAGCATGATGTAATGGCCTGGGAGCAACTGATAAGATGATGAATGACATACCAATGCTTCTTTTCATTCCCTTGGCCACCACAATACTATTTGTAACACCACCCTCAATATGACACTTTCTAGTGCTAAAATCCCAGTGATAAATAGCACAATACTATTTGTAACACCACCCTCAATATGACTCATGTGATGCAGTCATTAGACTCGCTTACAAACGCCACGATGGGAAAGTCAAAGGAACTCAGCACAGATCTGAAAAAAGGAATCATTGACTTGAACAAGTTAGGAAAGTCACTTGGAGCCATTTCAAAGCAGCTTAAGGTCCCTAGAGCAACTGTGCAGACAATTGTTGGTAAGTATAAAGTGCATGGCACAGTTTTGTCACTGCCACGATCAGGAAGAAAACGCAAGCTATCACCTGCTGCTGAGAGAAAATTGCTCAGGATGATCAAGAGTCAACCGAGAACCACCAAAAAGCTGGTCTGTAATGAATTGGAAGCTGCCGGAACACAGGTGTCAGTGTCCACAGTCAAGCATGGCCATGGACTGAGAGGCTACCATGCAAGAAGGAAGACCGTGCTCCAGAAGCCACACCTTAAGGCTCCTCTCAAGTTTGCTGCTGGTTTGGTCCACAGTTCCCAAAAACTATTTGAAATGTGGACTCGTCACACCACAGAAGACTTTTCCACTTTGCATCAGTCCATCTTAGATGAGCTCGGGCCCAGCGAAGTGTTTCTGGGTGTTGTTGATAAATGGCTGTGGCTTTGCATAGTAGAGTTTGAACTTGCACTTACAGATGTAGCGACCAACTGTAGTTACTGACAGTGGTTTTCTGAAGTGTTCCTGAGCCCATGTGGTGATATCCTTTACACACTGATGTGGCTTTTTGATGCAGTAGCGCCTGAGGGATCCAAGGTGTGTAATATCATGGCTTACGTGCAGTGATTTCTCCACATTCTCTGAACCTTTTGATGATATTACGGAGCGTAGATGGTGAAATCCCTAAATCGTGGTGTGCATTATTATTCATACACCATCAAACATTATTGTGCAAAAGTTTGTTCTATCTAAACTGAGACCCCAACCACAATCAAGTCAATTAGTGAGTCCATGACAAGAAGTCTGACTCAGTGTTTATTTGCAGCCAGCTATGTTTAGCAAGGATTGACAGGAAGTGGAGATGACATCACACTTGAAGTGAGGCTCATCTGTGTGTGTGTGTGTGGGGGGGGGGGGGGGGGCATCTTGCTAAACCACTGCTGGTCTTGAATGGACACTAGTTGTATTTATGTGCTGACAATCATGTGAAGGATGAGATGGTTCTGATAGAACAACAACATTCTACTTCCATCCTGCACCTCAACATCAAGCTTTCTGAGCACAGACCTCAAACTCAAGGCCAAATATATATTGTCTTTGTACTTTAGCAGACATAAACATGATGTTGTCTTTGTACTTTAGCAGACATAAACATGATGTTGTCTTTGTACTTTAGCAGACATAAACATGATGTTGTCTTTGTACTTTAGCAGACATAAACATGATGTTGTCTTTGTACTTTAGCAGACATAAACATGATGTTGTCTTTGTACTTTAGCAGACATAAACATGATGTTGTCTTTGTACTTTAGCAGACATAAACATGATGTTGTCTTTGTACTTTAGCAGACATAAACATGATGTTGTATTTGTACTTTAGCAGACATAAACATGATGTTGTCTTTGTACTTTAGCAGACATAAACATGATGTTGTCTTTGTACTTTAGCAGACATAAACATGATGTTGTCTTTGTACTTTAGCAGACATAAACATGATGTTGTCTTTGTACTTTAGCAGACATAAACATGATGTTGTCTTTGTACTTTAGCAGACATAAACATGATGTTGTCTTTGTACTTTAGCAGACATAAACATGATGTTGTCTTTGTACTTTAGCAGACATAAACATGATGTTGTCTTTGTACTTTAGCAGACATAAACATGATGTTGTCTTTGTACTTTAGCAGACATAAACATGATGTTGTCTTGGTACTTTAGCAGACATAAACATGATGTTGTCTTTGTACTTTAGCAGACATAAACATGATGTTGTCTTTGTACTTTAGCAGACATAAACATGATGTTGTCTTTGTACTTTAGCAGACATAAACATGATGTTGTCTTTGTACTTTAGCAGACATAAACATGATGTTGTCTTTGTACTTTAGCAGACATAAACATGATGTTGTCTTTGTACTTTAGCAGACATAAACATGATGTTGTCTTTGTACTTTAGCAGACATAAACATGATGATGTCTTTGTACTTTAGCAGACATAAACATGATGTTGTCTTTGTACTTTAGCAGACATAAACATGATGTTGTCTTTGTACTTTAGCAGACATAAACATGATGTTGTCTTTGTACTTTAGCAGACATAAACATGATGTTGTCTTGGTACTTTAGCAGACATAAACATGATGTTGTCTTTGTACTTTAGCAGACATAAACATTATGTTGTCAAGCTTGTCTGAGGTTGGCATCATTCAATTTATTGCGTCATGACTCATGAACCCAACTTAATGAATTCTTGTGGCCACTAAATGCCAACCAAAAAACAATTAGTAATTAATGTTGAATTATAGCGGGTCAAATGGGACAAAACGAAAGGAATAAAGACATATTTGAATAATTATTTCAATGTGTCAATATTTCATTTTCAATAGTGATCAAATATCTGCTAGAAAAGTGTGAGGGAGAGGTGAGTTTGCGTGGATGTAAGTGAAATATCCACAGCTCCAGAGGAAATCCTCAAAGTGGTTTATGAACCCGGATAAACGTCCATTACAGTTGACGGCTGGGGGAGCCCAGGAGAGGAAGCTCTGACATTTCATTTCCTGAATCCCCCTCCTTTCAGACTTCAGCAAGGTCTTGTTTAATTGAGCAGGTGCTAAAGCACTAATTAAGGCCTTTAACGGCGTGAGGGACAATGGTGCATACTTCATCCCAGTGACAGTTAGGAGCTTTAAATGTCAGTCAGTCCAAGGACCAAGTCACAGGCACAGAACTGAATGGGAGCGACAGTTAAGAGGTTTAAATGTCAGTCAGTCCAAGGACCAAGTCACAGGCACAGAACTGAATGGGAGTGACAGTTATAGGCCTACTGAAAGCCACTACTAGCAACCACGCAGTCTGATAGTTTATATATCAATGATGAAATCTTAACATTGCAACACATGCCAATACGGCCGGGTTAACTTATAAAGTGACATTTTAAATTTCCCGCTAAACTTCCGGTTGAAAACGCCTTTGGAGGATGACGTATGCGCGTGACGTGGCCAGTGAAACAGAAGTATCGGTAGCCCATTGAATCCAATACAAAAAGCTCTGTTTTCATTTCATAATTCCACAGTATTCTGGACATCTGTGTTGGTGAATCTTTTGCAATTTGTTTAATGAACAATGGAGGCTGCAAAGAAGAAAGTTGTAGGTGGGATCGGTGTATTAGCGGCTGGCTGTAGCAACACAACAAGGAGGACTTACTTGGATAGCAGACGCGCTAGCCGATGTTAGCCGCCAACCGCATCTGTGATCGGGTGAAGTCCTTCGTCGCGCCGTCGATCGCTGGAACGCAGGTGAGCACAGGTGTTGATGAGGGCTGGCTGGCGTAGGTGGAGCGCTAATGTTTTTATCATAGTTCTGTGAGGTCCGGTTGCTAAGTTGCTAAGTTAGCTTCAGCGTCGTTAGCAACAGCATTGTTAAGCTTTGCCAGGCTGAGAATTATTAACCGTGTAGTTACATGTACATGGTTTAATAGTATTGTTGATCTTCTGTCTATCCTTCCAGTCAGGGATTTATTTATTTTGTTTCCATCTGCATTTGAGCCAGATGCTATCGCGTTAGCTCCGTAGCTAAAGAGCTTCGCCGATGTATTGTCGTGGAGATAAAAGTCACTGTGAATGTCCATTTGGTGTTCTGGACTCTCATTTTCAAGAGGATATAGTATCCCAGGTGGTTTCAAATACAAATCCGTGATCCACAATAGAAAAAGGAGAGAGTGTGGAATCCAATGAGCCAGCTTGTACCTAAGTTACGGTCAGAGCGAAAAAAGATATGTCTTTCACTGCATTCTAGTCCTTCACTCTAACGTTCCTCATCCACGAATCTTTCATCCTCGCTCAAATTAATGGGGTAATCGTCGCTTTCTCGGTCCGAATCGCTCTAGCTGCGTTGAAAACAATAGGAAAATATGAGGGAGTGAACAACTGACTACGTCACGCTACTTCCGGTACAGGCAAGGCTTTTTTTTAGCAGAGACCAAAAGTTGCGAACTTTATCGTCGTTGTTCTCTACTAAATCCTTTCAGCAAAAATATGGCAATATCGCGAAATGATCAAGTATGACACATAGAATGGATCTGCTATCCTCGTTTAAATAAAAAAAAATCATTTGAGTAGGCCTTTAAATGTCAGTCAGTCCAAGGAACAAGTGAGTCACAAGCACAGAACTGAATGGCGCTCGGGCCAACAAGATTGGCAACTCATGAAAAGAAAATGGTCGGCTAATGGTTTATTCAACAAAACAATACTTTTTTATTCATGGATGCAGCTGTGAACCATCCGAGTGTATCTTTGTGTAAGTGTGGATTTCCTTTTCTGTGTGTTCTAAATAGTACAAAAGCACTAGTAAGAGGTGGCTAACAATGGGCAAACTATTTATTCCTCCTATAAAGCTGAAAACTGTATTACCATGTAAGTGTTTTATATCGGTCAAAATCAATAATAACGGATATTTTTTATGACCTCACTAAAATAAGGAGCTGGAGGAAAAATAGATTAAATGTAAACATTTTTATTTGAAATGTAAGCTTCCTGTGATTATACGATATCAAGGCAGAAATGAAATGTCAGAATAATTGTATCTAAATTATCACAAAACTTTGTGTTTCCATGAGACAAAAGCTGTCTTTGATCTTACCAAGCAAAAGGCTTGTAAAAATCCACTGAGTACGATGGGAAGCGGCATGAAGGTGTCGGTTTCTTTGATCTATTGTGATCCACAGGGAGATCTTGTCTTGACCAGAGATCTACAAAGCGGAGAGGAAGCAGGACCTCACGCAAGCTCCAGGCATCTTTCCTTTGAACTGTTTTGTGACCGAGGGCAACGGCTGTTTACGACCCCCTCTCCCCTTAGAAACAGCTGTTGCCATGTAATCAGGGAAAGTCCAAATAAAAGAGGAGGCGTGCAATCCTTTGGTCCGAGCGTGGTGGAAGACTGTACAAGAGTACAGCCCAGGCATCTCTCCTCATGAGCTAAATTGAATCCTGTCTCTGTTTAATTCCTTGCTTCTTGTCTGTTTAATAGACACACACACACACACACACACACACACACACACACACACACACACACACACACACACACACACACACACACACACGCACACACACTCTTGTATTTGTTACCTTCTTGAGACCTGAGAAAAATGCCTCCCTCTTTAGGACCACCCTTTCTAGATATATGAAGATTTGTATTTACAACATTAATAATATATACATACTATGCAAATATAAAAAAAGGTAAGCTTTTTGTAAAAAAAAATATTTAATTTTTTTGTTTGTAATTGTATTTTAATCCTGATTATTTACTTCAAGTTATTACAGTATGTTTTCTGTATTTATGTCCTCACTTGTTCACACCTCCTCATATGGAAGATACTTTTCCTTCTTGCTGTCTCAAGAAGGATAGAAACACAAGAACACACACACACACAGACAGACACACAGACACACAGAGACACACACACACACACACACTGAGACTAAATGATGAGCGATTAGCCCCGTGACTTGCGTAGGTGGCTGTCTGCTAATTGCCATTTGTCCCCCCACTGGAGGGCCATCATGCTAAATGAAGTGGGGCCTCATGGCAGCAGTTAATGCTTGACATGTTTTTGTCACTTCTAGTTGTGTCACTTTCATATCCAAGCGTGCGCCTGATGCGTCCTAGCTGAGCTCATGCAACAACTTGGATTTATTCAAGTATTGCTGCTTCACCACATTGCCCATTTTTTGAAGCATATTCTGCAATTGTTTTGTCCTATAATACAGATTTCCCAAGCTAAAAATATCAATACTACAGCAGTATTGGCCACTTATCTAAAAATGAGATTATCTTTTCAAAAGCCATGTTATATAGGTCTTGTCTCAAAGTAGGTGTACTGTCACCACCTGTTACATCACACCCTGACTTATTTGTTTTCCTGTGTGTAGTGTTTTACTTCTTGTCTTGCGCTCCTATTTTGGTGGCTTTTTCTCTTCTTTTGGTATTTTCCTGTAGCAGTTTCATGTCTTCCTTTGAGCGATATTTCCCGCATCTACTTTGTTTTAGCAATCAAGAATATTTCACTTGTTTTCATCCTTCTTTGTGGGGACATTGTTGATTGTCATGTCATGTTCAGATGTACATTGTCTTTGCTACACAGTAAGTCTTTGCTGTCGTCCAGCATTCTGTTTTTGTTTACTTTGTAGCCAGTTCAGTTTTAGTTTGGTTCTGCATAGCCTTCCCTAAGCTTCAATGCCTTTTCTTAGGGGCACTCACCTTTTGTTTATTTTGGTTTAAGCATTAGACACCTTTTTACCTGCACACTGCCTCCCGCTGTTTCCCACATCTACAAAGCAATTAGCTACCTGCTGCCACCTACTGATATGGAAGAGTATTACACGGTTACTCTGCCCAGCTCTAGACAGCACTGACACTCAACAACAACACATCATTTGCAGACTAGAATTACTGCTTTGCAAAACATATGTTTTACCCAAATAGGTGAAATTAGATCATCTCCCACGGCACACCAGACTGTATCTCACAGCACACTAATGTGCCGCAGCACAGTGGTTGACAAACACTGCCATAGGTCATAAAAATATAATCAATATAAAGAACTTTCAGTTTTCAGCCATATCGCCCAGCTCCACGACTATCGTTACCTTCCTTGTTGGCTGACTTTTGCTAGCATTTATTTAGGAGTTAGAATGCCTAAAAAGGTGCGCTTGTCTCACATAAGCAGTTCCCCTTTAAGCTGTAAAGTGGAGGTACTTGGCCTTCATTGACATGAACCTGGACTGTAAAAACTACTGCTTGAAGAGGTCGTAGGTCAGACAGTTATTCCCCCACGCTGGATGTCCTCCTAATGAGAAGACGTCTCAGCCCTCAATTTCACACGCCAGGACATTAGTCACGCCAGGCTAACTTTCCAGGCCCGTGACGTGGTCAGGTCTCACTATAAAGGCTCCACCTGGCCACGCTGACAAGCACAAGAAGAAGAAGATGAAGCTGACTCTCTTCCATCTGCTTCTGCTCCTCAATTATGTCCGAGGCAAACCCCTGTCCGACTTACAGGTGAGTTCTTCCTCATCATCCACACCGTCTGGACCACTCTTTTCTTTCCCCCGTCAGAGCTTGAAGCAGATTTTGGAAGAGATGAAGGGCATACCTCATGGCTCCTCGGAGGAGACGCTGGACGGAGAGAAGTCGGAGCGTGGAGATCCAGACTGGCGTCCCGGGGACTTCTCGGACCCCGGCAACTCGGCACTGGAGGCAAAGACCCACGTCTTCTCCCGTCTCTTCAAAGACCTCTTCCGGACCTCCAAGGGCTCCTGGGGCCGCTACAAGAAAGGCGGGCTGAGGAGCTGCTTTGGCGTCCGCTTGGACAGGATTGGATCTTTCAGCGGGCTGGGATGCTGAGGGTGAGGAGAGAGAAAGGTAAACCATTTGGGGGTAAGCAATCATTTCAAAACAAAGTACATTATATATGTCATGTCTGTATCTAGCAGGCTTGTCGGGATACCACAACTTCAGTACCCATACCTATGAATCACCACCATTCTCCATACTTATTCCATACCTATAACTCACCACCATTCTCCATACTTATTCCATACCTATAAATCACCACCATTCTCCATACTTATTCCATACCTATGAATCACCACCATTCTCCATACTTATTCCATACCTATGAATCACCACCATTCTCCATACTTATTCCATACCTATAAATCACCACCATTCTCCATACTTATTCCATACCTATGAATCACCACCATTCTCCATACTTATTCCATACCTATAAATCACCACCATTCTCCATACTTATTCCATACCTATAAATCACCACCATTCTCCATACTTATTCCATACCTATAAATCACCACCATTCTTCATACTTATTCCATACCTATGAATCACCACCATTCTTCATATTTATTCCATACCTATGAATCACCACCATTCTCCATACTTATTCCATACCTATGAATCACCACCATTCTCCATACTTATTCCATACCTATAAATCACCACCATTCTCCATACTTATTCCATACCTATGAATCACCACCATTCTCCATACTTATTCCATACCTATAAATCACCACCATTCTCCATACTTATTCCATACCTATAAATCACCACCATTCTCCATACTTATTCCATACCTATAAATCACCACCATTCTCCATACTTATTCCATACCTATGAATCACCACCATTCTCCATACTTATTCCATACCTATGAATCACCACCATTCTCCATACTTATTCCATACCTATGAATCACCACCATTCTCCATACTTATTCCATACCTATAAATCACCACCATTCTCCATACTTATTCCATACCTATAAATCACCACCATTCTCCATACTTATTCCATACCTATGAATCACCACCATTCTTCATATTTATTCCATACCTATGAATCACCACCATTCTCCATACTTATTCCATACCTATGAATCACCACCATTCTCCATACTTATTCCATACCTATAAATCACCACCATTCTCCATACTTATTCCATACCTATAAATCACCACCATTCTCCATACTTATTCCATACCTATAAATCACCACCATTCTCCATACTTATTCCATACCTATAAATCACCACCATTCTTCATACTTATTCCATACCTATGAATCACCACCATTCTTCATATTTATTCCATACCTATGAATCACCACCATTCTCCATACTTATTCCATACCTATGAATCACCACCATTCTCCATACTTATTCCATACCTATAAATCACCACCATTCTCCATACTTATTCCATACCTATGAATCACCACCATTCTCCATACTTATTCCATACCTATAAATCACCACCATTCTCCATACTTATTCCATACCTATAAATCACCACCATTCTCCATACTTATTCCATACCTATAAATCACCACCATTCTCCATACTTATTCCATACCTATGAATCACCACCATTCTCCATACTTATTCCATACCTATGAATCACCACCATTCTCCATACTTATTCCATACCTATAAATCACCACCATTGTCCATACTTATTCCATACCTATAAATCACCACCATTCTCCATACTTATTCCATACCTATAAATCACCACCATTCTCCATACTTATTCCATACCTATGAATCACCACCATTCTCCATACTTATTCCATACCTATAAATCACCACCATTCTTCATACTTATTCCATACCAACACCTTTTATATTCACTACTTTGTGTAAAAGTCTTTCCACGTGTCAAGTATTTCCCAGCAGGCACGAAACAACATTGAGGACTTGTTGAATAAGGTGCTGACGTTGATCAACCCATAAATAACGTTGAAACAACATGCTTTTTGACAACGTTTAATCAATCTGATGTAGGTTCAATGTTAATAATAATTACATAAAAATATATTTTTGTACATTTTCCCATATTAACCATCATCAAAACAGTTTAACACTACAATTTTGAAAAAAGAAAGAATAGGAAGATAAGACATACAACTTTAATTTGATTTAAAATATAATAAAATTGGATTATGGACAATGGACGAAGTGGCTTGGGAGAGGGAAGTCTGGGTTTCCCTGCTTAGGCTGCTGCCCCCGCGACCCGACCCCGGATAAGCGGAAGAAGATGGATGGATGGATATTATAAAATAAAAATAAAAAAATGGGTGTGTATATATGTGTATATGTACATAAAATTTTATATATATATATATATATATATATATATATATATATATATATATATATATATATATATATATATATATATATATATATATATATATATATATATGCACATATATGGAGGTTAAAGTGTGTCATTATGAAAGCTTTTTCGATTCTGCATTTACGTAACTGAATTGTTGGCGTTTGAATTTTGTGAAATGAATTTCAAATTATGCTGACAATTTTATTGAACAAAAATGTGTTAGCATTCATGAATTACGTTAGCATTGAACGTATAAAAACTCAGGGAATAATTTAGTGACACGACGTAAGATACAGACCTCTTTCATTTTTAACACATAGCTCTGCTCGCTAAGTGTAGCTACAAAGATCATTTCTGCTACGTCTTATTCTCTGGCAAAGCAAGCTGCAATGTGCATTCAGTCAAATGGAAGGATGCGGGGGCCACTTTGAAATATTTTGTACATTAAAAGATGCTAAAAGCAAACCAATGTACATGGAAATATGCTAAGCTAGCTGTACAAAACATCCACGTTAGCTTCGTGTTATAGGTGACAAAGGAAATGAGCGTAATCTAATAACCAGGGCTGTCAAAAATAACACCTTAACTCATGCCATTAATCACATGGTATAGCTCGGTTGGTGGAGTGGCCGTGCCAGCAACTTGAGGGTTCCAGGTTCGATACCCGCTTCTGCCATCTTAGTCACTGCCGTTGTGTCTTTGGGCAAGGCACTTTACCCACCTGCTCCCAGTGCCACCCACACTGCTTTAAATGTAACTTAGATATTGGGTTTCAATATGTATATATATCTTTGAGGCACTAGAGAAAAGCGCTATATAAATATAATTCACTTCACTTCACAAAAATATTGCATTAGTCACGTATATTAATCACACAATTTATTCTGCTCCTTTCATTTCTAATTATTCTAGCAATAAAATCACATTTGAGACCAAGTATGGAGTCTTTTTTAACCTAATTTAAATGTTCAAGTTCATTGAAATCATGCAAGCGAGTTTTACTACCAGCAATACTTGTGATTCATCCAAATTTAAAGTGTAAATGATCTGATTTAATGACACCAAATCAATAATAATGACTCCATGTCATTCTTGCGAGCTGAGGGTTGAAATCGGCCCCCGGGGCCCCACTTTGGACACCCTGTGCTACACTTGCATTAGCACACTGCAAAAAGTGACATCTAAGTAAGATGAAATGTCTCAAATAAGGCTGACATTTGCTCATTTTCTGTCTGATAAGATAATTCCTCTCACTAAGCAGATTTGATGTTAGAGTGTTTTACTTGTTTGAAGTGTTTTGCTCCTAAATGATGTCAGTAAGATATTACAGCTTGTTGCTGAGATTTGATGAGCTATATTGAGTAAAACATGCTTGAAACTAGAATATCAACTGTTGTGTCATCAACACTCACAAGTAGAAAACTACTTTTTGAAAGTCATCATTTCTTATTTCAAGCATGAAATAAAAAATCCTGACTTTGACACAATTGTGTCTCATAATTAAAACAGATGACAGCCAAATGGACTTTGCGGTTTTATTTTCAATGAAACAAGAGAACATAAGTACTCATATAGTAGTACAGTTGGCACAGTACAGTAAACTGACAGTTCATATTTAAACATTTAACATTTCTAACAATTTTGAACAGAAATAGTTCATGCATATTCAAATGAATTCTTCAAAATTACAATTAAAAAAGTTGTGTCCGGGGGCGGGGCTGTATATATGCGCACTAATTGACTGAAAGAGCACGCACTTGGCGCGATGATGTCATGTTGTCGATGGGAAAATGCATTTTTAGACAATATGACTTGCCTGAGTGGCTAGTAGACCCCGAGAGTAACAAGCGCTTGCCTTGTTGCCTTTCCATTAAAAACAATAAATTAGTTTTTAGTATAAGTTTGTTGGTTTCAAGAAATGTAAAGGCGAGCGCATATCATTATGTCAAGATAATGGCACTAGCATTTACTTCATTTAAGAATATTTTTCAACATATTGAGCAAAAAGGTCTCTTTTTTTCCTACCAAGAAAAGTGCACTTGTTATTAGTGAGAATATACTTATTTTAAGCTATTTTTGGGTTCTTTGAAGTTAGCTAATTTTACTTATATGGAAAATCTTGACAAGCCAAATTTTCTTGTTCTATTGGCAGATAATTTTGCTTAGTTCAAGTAAAATACCCCTCATTTTTGTATTTTTTTCCTTGTTTTTGAACACTGACTTTTTGCAGTGCATGTATATATGGAAACACTGGATCTTTTGTTTTTTTCGGCGCTGGCGCGATTTGATGTGACTCGTCTAAGAAAAAGTGTTGCTTTCAGTTTTCAGTACTGACAACACAGGCAAAAAGGAGGCTTTGGTGTATTTGTTGGTATGGAAGTGTTTGACAACCCTAGAATACACACAATGACATGATGCCGTTCATAAAGCAATAACACTGAAATGTTTCTTTTTTTCTGTTCAACAGGCTAACACCATCAAGACCCGTCAGCAAAGTAGTAACATTGTTTTTACTGTATTGTTTTTACTGTACATTTTCCCTTTCATAACTTATTGTTTATGTTTGAATTATTATGCTGCTAACAAAACACTTGCCTTGTATTAAATGGTTTTGCAGTAAAGCATTTTGCATACAAGTGATCTGTCATCTTTTCCTACATAGACATGTTCTAAGGGTACGCAGCATGGAGCGCTACTGCCTACTGTTTTATATGTATTTTTTATGAATGATAAAAGTGTCTGCCAAATACTTCAACATAAACATATATAAACACCTGAAAGTCTTTATATCAGCTAAAACCAGCAATCTGTTTCACTGCATTCAGAACTTATAGCATATAAGAATATTCTATTACTGTTAAGCAAACTATGAATAATAAAACATGTGTCCTTTATCATAGCTACACGTATGACAAAAAAGGGGGTGAAAATCAGTGGTATTCAGTGAGGTAAGATGAATTAAATGTGCTGACAGTTCATTGCTCCTGCCAAATGAATTGTACTGAGTGGAGCGGATCACCACTCCAAGATGGCGGCCCCGCGTCTCGTCAGCGCCAGTAAGCAGTAGCGCTCCATGCTGCGTACCCTTGGAACACGTCTATGCTGTCAACTGTCAATTTAGGCTGCTCGCCGGCTCCTCATCACCACTTCAAGATGGCGGCCCAATTTCTCGCGTCACAGCAGCCAATGCTGCGTCTACTTATGAGATGTCTATGTTTTACCATGAATTGATTGATTGATTGAGACTTTTATTAGTAGATTGCACAGTACAGTACATATTCCCTACAATTGACCACTAAATGGTAACACCCCAATAAGTTTTTCACACTTGTTTAAGTCGGGGTCCACGTGGACCTGACTCAAACAAGTTGAAAAACTTATTGGGGTGTTACCATTTAGTGGTCAATTGTAGGGAATATGTACTGTACTGTGTAATCTACTAATAAAATAGAATATGTACTGTACTGTGTAATCTACTAATAAAATAGAATATGTACTGTACTGTGCAATCTACTAATAAAAGTTTCAATCAATCCTACACAAGCAAGCTAGCGCGCGAGTTAGCACCAATGCTAACATGAACGCTGCTCCCTATTTTCATGGACGTCTTTCCCCGTCACAAACGTCATAGCCCAATCTAAACTTGTACAAACGCCTTACTGTCGGACTAGTGATGAACACAAACATTTTAATTGTACACGTTCAACTTACAGGCTCTCTGAGAAACAGTGATAGATGTGGGGTTCCATACCGGAAGTGGACTTGCGTGACGTCATTTACAAACCGGAAGTGTTTGTACACTTACCAACTTTTTAAATATATATATATATATATATATATATATATATATATATATATATATATATATATATATATATATATATATATATATATATATACAGATTGATAGATGGATACATAGATAGATAGAGATATATATAGATATATATATATATATATATATATATATATATATATAGATAGATAGAGATATATATAGAGATAGATATAGAGATATCTATATTTGTGAAGTGAATTGTGAATTATATTTATATAGCGCTTTTCTCTAGTGACTCAAAGCGCTTTACATAGTGAAAGCCAATATGTAGGTTACATTTAAAGCAGTGTGGGTGGCACTGGAAGCAGGTGGGTAAAGTGTCTTGCCCAAGGACACAACGGCAGTGAATCGGATGGCATAAGCGATATCGAACCTGCAACCCTCAAGTTGCTGGCACGGCCGCCCTACCAACCGAGCCATTGTCAGCTGTTTATTTACCATTTGGATAAATCTCTTTACAATGTTTGCGTACTTCCAGTATGACAGTATGAGCCATGTAAAAACATGGTCAGAGTGCAGAAGCGTTACTACCGTGACGTGCAATTTACACAAATTCATGAAGATTTTTAATATTAGTTGTCTTCTAATGTACACAAATATAGATATATAGATAGATACATACATAGATATAGAGAAGACAGACAGACAGACATATAGCAAAATGAGCAATATATAGACATTTCAAAATACCACACATACACGCACACACACACACATACATACACACACACACACACAAATACACACACACACGCACGCACACACACACACACACACACACACACACACACATGCTGCAAGATGGCGCAGATGGCGCCCTGGGGAGGGAGCGCATATTTCACCACCATTTGCCCCAAGTGACCAATATTAATTTGAAGGCTTTAACAGTCCCCCCTTTCTTAAACTTACCTTTGACTTCATGTAGTGACATCACACACACATTCCTTCATGTAGTGACATCACACACACATTCCTTCATGTAGTGACATCACACACACATTCCTTCATGTAGTGACATCACACACACATTCCTTCATGTAGTGACATCACACACATTCCTTCATGTAGTGACATCACACACACATTCCTTCATGTAGTGACATCACACACACATTCCTTCATGTAGTGACATCACACACACATTCCTTCATGTAGTGACATCGCACACACATTCCTTCATGTAGTGACATCACACACACACATTCCTTCATGTAGTGACATCACACACACACACATTCCTTCATGTAGTGACATCACACACACACACATTCCTTTATGTAGTGACATCACACACACATTCCTTCATGTAGTGACATCACACACACACACATTCCTTCAAGTAGTGACATCACACACACATTCCTTCATGTAGTGACATCACACACACATTCCTTCATGTAGTGACATCACACACACACACATTCCTTCATGTAGTGACATCACACACACACACATTCCTTCATGTAGTGACATCACACACACATTCCTTCATGTAGTGACATCACACACACATTCCTTCATGTAGTGACATCACACACACACACATTCCTTCATGTAGTGACATCACACACACACACATTCCTTCATGTAGTGACATCACACACACACACACACATTCCTTCATGTAGTGACATCACACACACACTCACACATTCCTTCACGTAGTGACATCACACACACACACACACACACACACACACACACACACACACACACACACATTCCTTCACGTAGTGACATCACACACACACACACACACACACACACACACACACACACACACACACACACACACACACACATTCCTTCATGTAGTGACATCACACACACACACATTCCTTCATGTAGTGACATCACACACACATTCCTTCATGTAGTGACATCACACACACACACACACACACACACACACACACACACACACACACACACACACACACACACACACACACACACACACACACACACACACACACACACACACACACACACACACACACACACACACACACACACACACACACATTCCTTCATGTAGTGACATCACACACACATGACGTGGCAGTTTAGACTTCCCGTGTTTGATGGCGGATGGCGCTAAGTCATGTGAACGTCTGAGGGCCAACTCTTTAAAAGGAGCTGTTTCCGAGGGCCGGCGTTATCAGGAGCAGGTGTCAGGGATGCATTCCTCACATACTCCTGGAGGATATAAAAGAGCACAGCGCGGTCTTTCGGGCTCCAGCATCCACAAGTTCTCAGCAAAGGAACCCCCAGAAAGACCAGAAGTACCAGAAGTAGGAAGAGATGGCTATTTTCTCTTTTCTGGTGACGTGCAGCTTCCTGGTCATCTTCAACCTTCAGCTGCACGACGCCTTACCTGTCAGCAGCAGCTTGACCTCCGCTCACCTGGACAGCTTCAAGGTAGGCCTGGAAACTTCTTACGCTCATCGCCGGTGTGCTCACGTACCTTCTCACAGGTGCTCACGTACCTTCTCACAGGTGCTCACGTACCTTCTCACAGGTGCTCATGTACCTTCTCACTGGTGCTCATGTACCTCCTCACAGGTGCTCATGTACCTTCTCACAGGTGCTCACGTACCTTCTCACAGGTGCTCATGTACCTCCTCACAGGTGCTCATGTACCTTCTCACAGGTGCTCATGTACCTTCTCACTGGTGCTCACGTACCTTCTCACAGGTGCTCATGTACCTCCTCACAGGTGCTCATGTACCTTCTCACAGGTGCCCACGTACCTTCTCACAGGTGCTCACGTACCTTCTCACAGGTGCTCATGTACCTCCTCACAGGTGCTCACGTACCTTCTCACAGGTGCTCATGTACCTTCTCACAGGTGCTCACGTACCTCCTCACAGGTGCTCACGTACCTTCTCACAGGTGCTCACGTACCTTCTCACAGGTGCTCATGTACCTCCTCACAGGTGCTCATGTACCTCCTCACAGGTGCTCACGTACCTTCTCACAGGTGCTCACGTACCTTCTCACAGGTGCTCACGTACCTCCTCACAGGTGCTCACGTACCTTCTCACAGGTGCTCACGTACCTTCTCACAGGTGCTCATGTACCTCCTCACAGGTGCTCATGTACCTCCTCACAGGTGCTCACGTACCTTCTCACAGGTGCTCACGTACCTTCTCACAGGTGCTCACGTACCTTCTCACAGGTGCTCATGTACCTCCTCACAGGTGCTCACGTACCTCCTCACAGGTGCTCACGTACCTCCTCACAGGTGCTCACGTACCTTCTCACAGGTGCCCACGTACCTTCTCACAGGTGCTCACGTACCTTCTCACAGGTGCTCATGTACCTCCTCACAGGTGCTCACGTACCTTCTCACAGGTGCTCATGTACCTTCTCACAGGTGCTCACGTACCTCCTCACAGGTGCTCACGTACCTTCTCACAGGTGCTCACGTACCTTCTCACAGGTGCTCATGTACCTCCTCACAGGTGCTCATGTACCTTCTCACAGGTGCTCACGTACCTCCTCACAGGTGCTCACGTACCTTCTCACAGGTGCTCACGTACCTTCTCACAGGTGCTCACGTACCTTCTCACAGGTGCTCACGTACCTTCTCACAGGTGCTCACGTACCTTCTCACAGGTGCTCACGTACCTCCTCACAGGTGCTCCTTGGCGGACTGGAGGAGGCCCTTGCAGAGCGGAGGGACCACCTAAACATGGACGCCCGTGCACGGCAGCCAGAGGACGCCGCCGTGGATGAGGCATCAATCCGGGAGTTCCTCTCCACCAAAAACCTGAAGAGCGTCCACAACAACAACAACTCCAAGAAATCTTCCGCTTGTTTTGGTCGCCGTATGGACCGGATTGGTTCCATGAGCTCACTGGGCTGCAACAATGTCGGCAAATAAAGTAAGTCCAGACAACACTTCCAGATGTTCACCATCAGTGTGTTCTCTTCCAGATGTTCACCATCAGTGTGTTCTCTTGCAGATGTTCACCATCAGTGTGTTCTCTTGCAGATGTTCACCATCAGTGTGTTCTCTTCCAGATGTTCACCATCAGTGTGTTCTCTTCCAGATGTTCACCATCAGTGTGTTCTCTTCCAGATGTTCACCATCAGTGTGTTCTCTTGCAGATGTTCACCATCAGTGTGTTCTCTTCCAGATGTTCACCATCAGTGTGTTCTCTTGCAGATGTTCACCATCAGTGTGTTCTCTTCCAGATGTTCACCATCAGTGTGTTCTCTTGCAGATGTTCACCATCAGTGTGTTCTCTTCCAGATGTTCACCATCAGTGTGTTCTCTTGCAGACTCCAAATCCACATGAAGTCTTACCACCCGTGACCCCGTGGAACTGCAACGTCTCTACCAAAAGATTCTTTCTATGTATTGTATATTTATTATTATTTCCTGATATTTATTCATCATTGTTTTGTGCCTTATAAATCTATTTATTTCAACATGTGCAACATCATGTTTGCTTTGTGCCCTGAATATTTTAATAAATGCAAAAAAAAAAACAACCAATAATTGTTTTGTGAAACCCTCAAAAGTTTATTTATTTTATTTATTGAATTAATGATTTCACTTTGTAGAAATAATAAAATAAATGTAACATGAATTGTTGAAATAAAAGGTGTCCAATGTATTTATTTAATGACAAATAAAATGTATTTATTTCAACATGTGCAACATCATGTTTGCTTTGTGCCATTAGTATTTAAATAAATGTTTACAACTGCACAAAAAACAAGAATTCATTTGTGAGAACCGCAAAGGTTTATTTTATTAATTCTTATGTCACTTTTAGAAATAATAATAATAAATTATTTGTTGATGACGTATAAAATATATATATTTCAACATGCTCTGGATATTTTTAATGAATGTTTACAATTGCAGAAAAAAACAATAATTATTTTGAGACCCTAAAATGATTATTTATTTTTATTTATTTAACTAGTTATTATGTCACTTTGTTGAATTGATAAAAAAATCAATTATTGAAATAAAACATTATCAATGTATTTATTAATGATGTATAAAATATATTTATTTCAACATGTACAACATCGTGCTTGCTTATGCCCAGAATATTTTAATAAATGTTTGCAATTGCAGAAAAACATTTGTCACTAAATTATGCCAAACCAAGAGACACTCAAATGTTTCTTTATTTAATTATATAACTTCTATGTCACTTTGTAGAAATGATTAACAAAGTAACATGAATTATTTAAAAAGAAAATGTCCAAGTGTAATCTTTAATGACGTGCAAACAAGTTGAGTTGGTTCTGTGACGCACTTTCTCCTTTTTCTATTGTGGATCACGGATTTGTATTGTGAAGCACCTGGGATACTATAACTTCTTGAAAATGAGGGTCAACAACGTGAAATGGACATTCACACTGACTTTTATCTCCACGACAATACATCGGTGAAGCACTTTAGCTACGGAGCTAACGTGATAGCATCATGCTTAAATGCAGATAGAAACAGAAGAAATAAGCCCCTGACTGGAAGGATAGACAGCAGATCAACTATACTATTAAACCCTGGACATGTAACTACACGGTTAATGCTGTCCAGCCTGGCGTGAAGAATACATCAAAATCCTCAGGAAGGGTTAAAAAATACAAAAGTGCCGCAAACAAGCGTCTTTTCATGTCTTTCTCGCCATCTCCGGGTCTAAGTTGGATGTCAAAGTTGACCGACTTGTCGGTTTATGTCCACAACCTTCTACTATCCAGGTGAGAGGCGGGATTTATCATCTAGAATGAACTTTCACCAACTCAGAGGGGATGCAGCGCCTCAACATGTCAATATAATGGTGGGGCTGCTAAAAGTAGTTCCTCTGTGTTAGCGCCTATAATAACAATATCACTAATACTTGTTAATATTCAGGTCACAACATGTAAATGGAGTATTGTTGTCGCTTTTTGGACATTTTTTAAGAGGAGATTTTTGGCGGAATGATAACCCCCATTAGCTAAATTGTTAGCCACCTCCTTTTTGCCATATTTTACTAATTAGAATGCATTAAAAAAAACATGTGTTCTTGTCTTATATCGGATTGTGAATGATAGGCAAAATTCCAGTAAATTGCACTTCCTTTTTTAAAGCTTTCAAATATTACGTATGGAGTTTAGATATTAGATTTTAAAAAAAGTGGCATTACAAAAAAAAAACCTTGCAGTGACACTGAAATAAGTGTTACATTAAAAATAACATCTGATAAATTAAAAAAAAATTGATATTTTTGGTGGATATTTTTTGAACTCACGCCATGTTTTTCAGGGCCAATTTTTTGGGGACCTCGCAGTTCCGTTAGGATCCAGAGGGTACGATTGGATTATAAAAGCATCATTTATAGGTCGATGTACAGTATTTGCTGCTCAAATTCAGTCATAGGTGATTTATTAGGAATATTTATGCTCACATTCTCCTCACATTTGAGGAAGAAGTCACAAATTCGAGATTAAGATTCTCTTCCTGCCTCAAACATTCATACTCGGGTGTAGTGGCAGCGAGGTGGTTGAAGTGTCTTGCCCAAGGGCCATCCATTTTCTACCGCTTGTCCCTCTCGGGGTCACGGGGTTGCTGGAGCCTATCTCAGTATGTATTTAATATTTGTTTACTTACTATGGTATATTACTTGTTTATTATTGAAAGTTCTGTTACAGAGAACAAGGAAATGGGACAACATTTTGCTACGGTATGAAAAGGGGTAGGATTAAATAAGCTCTGCTTCTTCCTACTCCTTTTCAAACGTTCTGTGATGAAGCAACTGGAAACATGTGACACATTCCATTGCATCGTATGCATGTTCCAAATAAACTCAACTGAATGGCTTCAGTCCTGCAGGCTTCAAGTTCACCTCACTCTCTCAGCTTCCGTCGGCTCCAACGTCTCACTCTTCCTTCGCGCTGGCTTCTGTAAACAACACTTCATCCTCACTACATTCAGCTTCAAAAAGATGAGGTTGTGACTCCTCATTTAGTCCAACAATAGTCGTCTTTGTTGTTTGTTACAGTCTGCCATGATGACATTACAACACACGCATGCGGAAACAGGACACTAAAACTAATGAATGTTTTTGTTGACTAAAAGAGCGACGGCTGCCAAGAAGAAGTGTGCTGCTTGCCAACAACCTGCTTATGAATACATGTACTGTTGTGTTGGCTTGCCATTGTGCAACGCAGCCTTCTAATTACAGCAGGTGTGTCCAAATATGTGGTTTAGGAGTGCCTAGGGTTGAACGCTATACCGCTACTAATAAAGTACTATTTCATTAAAAACAGTACTATGCTCCTTCTGGAAAATAATGTCAGGCAATGCACACGCACGGAGTACTTTCAAGCAGAAACAGTGTAGAGATAGAAAAGGAAGAATGGATGCATTTGGACTTAAAAACTAAGAACAAAGTTGAAGTTCTAAACACTGAAGGGGCAGATCTGCAAGAGGGGCTTAGGTCTGGCTCTTGTTAGCCGTTTGCTAGCTAGCTGCTAGTGTTTTAGCTACTTATATCCTCGCCTCCATGGATGAATCCAACCTCAATAAGCGACCTGGCCGTGCTCATATTAGATTGAAATATCTTGGGTCATGACAGGTGCCAATTTGTGAATTATATTTATATAGCACTTTTCTCTAGTGACTCAAAGCGCTTTACGTAGTGAAATGTACATTTTCTGCTGGATCTACTCTCTATTCTGGTACATATACTGTAATATTGTACATGGTCATTGTTATATATTGTATATATCATAAACATATAATATAATATATCAGTATATGTTGATATATTATGTAAATATTATGTATATATGTTATATTTTATATTGCTTTTAGTCTGTTTTATAACTGCATTGTCCTTTCCATCCTTTGTAAGTGAGCTACTGTGTGGAACAATTTACCTTGTGGATCATTAAAGTTAGTCTAAGTCTAAGTCTAAGAAAGTCAATATCTAAGTGACATTTTTAAAGCAGAGTGTGTGGCACTGGGAGCAGGTGGGTAAAGTGTCTTGCCCAAGGACACAACGGCAGTGACTAGGTTGGCAGAAGCGGGGATCGAACCTGGAACCCTCAAGTTGCTGGCACGGCCGCTCTACCAACCGAGCTATAGCGCCCCTATTTGTTGTCACCTTGTGGACAAAATAAGAAACTCAGGCCAGTGACCGTGTTGTGTACTTTCCTGAGCACAAGATTTATTTGTATGACCCAATCCAAACAACCTTTCCTAGTCATGGTACAGAAAATACAAATTCAACCAAAAGTCAACAAACATGGTCCCACAACCTGTATATATATATATATATATATATATATATATATATATATATATATATATATATATATATATATATATATATATATATATATATATATATATTTCTATATATATATATTTCTATATATATATATTTTTTTTTTTTGTCTGATTTGTTTGTTTATAAACCCATGAAATATGTCCCTGGACACATGAGGACTTTGAATATGACCAATGTATGATCCTGTAACTACTTGGTATCACATCCATACCTAAATGTGTGGTATCATCCAAAACTAATGTCAAGTATCAAAGAGAAGAACAAGTGATTATTACATTTTAACTAGGGATGTCCGATAATGGCTTTTTGCCGATATCCGATATTCCGATATTGTCCAACTCTTTAGTTACCGATACCGATATCAACCGATGCCGATATCAACCGATACCGATATCAACCGATATATGCAGTCGTGGAATTAACACATTATTATGCCTAATTTGGACAACCAGGTATGGTGAAGATAAGGTACTTTTTAAAAAAAATTAATAAAATAAGATAACTAAATTAAAAACATTTTCTTGAATAAAAAAGAAAGTAAAACAATATAAAAACAGTTACATAGAAACTAGTAATTAATGAAAATGAGTAAAATTAACAGTTAATATTAGTGGAGCAGCAGCACGCACAATCATGTGTGCTTACGGACTGTATTCCTTGCAGACTGTATTGATATATATTGATATATAATGTAGGAACCACAATATTGATAACAGAAAGAAATGGGGGGAGGGAGGTTTTTTGGGTTGGTGCACTAATTGTAAGTGTATCTTGTGTTTTTTATGTTGATTTAATAAAAAAAAACAAAAAACAAAAACGATACAGATAATAAAAAAAACGATACCGATAATTTCCGATATTACATTTTAACGCATTTATTTAGGACATCCCTAATTTTCACAGAAGTGTAGATAGAACATGTTAAAAGAGAAAATAAGCATCCATCCATTTTATACCGCTTGTCCCTTTCGGGTTTGCGGGGGGTGCTGGAGCCTATCTCAGCTGCATTCGGGCGGAAGGCGGGGTACACCCTGGACAAGTCGCCACCTCATCGCAGAAAATAAATGCAAAATAAGCAGATATTAACAGTAAATGAACAAGTAGATTAAAAATCCATTTTATACCGCTTGTCCCTCATAATGTGTACAAAAACACCTGAACAGTTTTTTCCCCTCGGCCATCAGGCACATGAACAATAACTCCTAACAGCAGCTCCTTCAATTCCTTCTAAGTCTACACCAAGATGTGATAGCTCAGTTTCAGCTTTTTATTACCAAATATGTCTTATATGTTTTATGTGGCACCAAGAAAAATACCTAGTTTGTGAACCCGTTCTCAAACAATGGCAATAAAAGTGTTCTGATTGTGATTGTGAAAATAATGACACAATATGTTAGTGCACACGTCAGCAGACTAATTAGGTAAAAGTATGGCAACACATTGAGTTATAGCTGAGAGGATTAGTGGCAGCAGACTTGTGTGCTGCAGACAAAAGCTTCCTCCGCGTTGCAGTCCACCACCGACCAGACGCCTTCAACACAAAACAAAGAAGCATTACCTTCCATTTCAAGTCAACTGTGTTGCCTGACTGGCGTCCTACCACTGTCAGCGGTGAGGAAGCCGCAGCCGTCCTCCAGGAGGGTCACGCCAGCTTCAAAGTTGTCAAACTGGAAGTCGGTGCCATCAGTCCATAGAAAGTTTCCGTCCTGGAAGACAAAGTCACGCTCGCTCCTGAAGGCAACATCTTTTTCTTCAAACATTATCAGCATCAAACATATTGTGATGGAGGACTATGGAAGGCATCTTTGGTGAGTCACAATTAGGGTGGCACAATTCCGGGAATACTCAAAGTTGGAAACTTTCCACAGGAAATGAATGGGAATAAACATTGAATGCAACATGCTAGGTCTTGCAGCATGATTATTAGCTAAAACAATCTGATTTCATGCAAATTCAGTAGAATTTAACCCTGCACTGTGCATTCCTCCATCACATGTGCAGTGCATTCCTCCATCACATGCAGATAATTCCCAACATGCTACACACTACAACAGAGCTATTGAGGCCACACTAGTATTTGACTTCATCCAGTCAGGTAAGTGTTGATGGGGTAAATATATTTGATCTATGGCAGGGGTCACCAACCTTTTTGAAAGCAAGAGCTACTTCTTGGGTAGTGATTAATGCGAAGGGCTACCAGTTTGATACACACTTCAATAAATGGCCAGAAATAGCCAATTTGCTCAATTTACCTTTAACTCTATGTTATTATTAATAATTAATGATATTTACACTTAATTGAACGGTTTAAAAGAGGAGAAAACACGAACAAAATGACAATTACATTTTGAAACATAGTTTATCTTCAATTTCAACTCTTTAAAATTCAAAATTCAACCGAAAAAAAGAAGAGAAAAACTTAAAAAAAGAATTTATGGAACATCATTAGTAATTTTTCCTGATTAAGATAATTTTAGAATTTTGATTAAATAGGTTAAAATCCAATCTACACTTTGTTAGAATATATAACAAATTGGACCAAGCTATATTTCTAACAAAGACAAATCATTATTTCTTCTAGATTTTCCAGAACAAAAATTTTAAAAGAAATTCAAAAAACTTTGAAATAAGATTTAAACTTGATTCTACAGATTTTCTAGATTTGCCAGAATAATTTTTTTGAATTTTAATCATAATAAATTTGAAGAAATGTTTCACAAATATTCTTCGTCGAAAAAACAGAAGCTAAAATGAAGAATTAAATTAAAATGTATTTATTATTCTTTACAATAAAAAAATAAATTTACTTGAACATTGATTTAAATTGTCAGGAAAGAAGAGGAAGGCATTTAAAAGGTAAAAAGGTATATGTGTTTAAAAATCCTAAAATCATTTTTAAGGTTGTATTTTTTCTCTAAAATTGTCTTTCTGAAAGTTATAAGAAGCAAAGTAAAACACATAATGCATTTTTTTAAACAAGTGAAGACCAAGTCTTTAAAATATTTTCTTGGATTTTCAAATTCTATTTGAGTTTTGTCTCTCTTAGAATTAAAAATGTCGGGCAAAGCGAGACCAGCTTGCTAGTAAATAAATACAATTTAAAAAATAGAGGCAGCTCACTGGTAAGTGCTGCTATTTGAGCTATTTTTAGAACAGGCCAGCGGGCTACTCATCTGGTCCTTACGGGCTACCTGGTGCCCGCGGGCACCGCGTTGGGGACCCCTGATCTATGGTATTTAAGTGTAATAGAGGTGTAATTGCTTGTTACTGTATGACTGTAGACTACTCCAGCAGACTAGCTGTTCCTGTACTTGTTCAATGATTTTGGGGCCAATATCTCTAGCTAGCTAGCTTTATGTACCACCACAGTCTCATAATGAACCCAAAATATTTCTCCGTTAGCCGTGATGCTCATTTTCTCTATGTTAAATCCCATTCATTTATGCTAACAACGTTAGCAATCCGAATGTACCTTTTTTGTGATGTGTAAAGTTCAACTAAATGAAAAGGTGTAGTTTCCTCCGCCTTCTGTTCTGCTAGCCATTCTGTTGTCATACAAGAATGTAGCTTATAGTTTGATTTAGCATGTTCATTTATTCATCTAGCCTATTTCTATTCATTTGTCCATCAGTCAAATATTGTTAAAGACTACTCCAATTGTTTAGCTGACTATTTATATCTGTGTGTGGCATTGCATTAGTCTTTTACAAGAATAAATCAATACAAAGAGAATAATGCCACGTACACCATCTGATGTGTGGAGACATTTCACCCCAACCAATGTAGGCAGAAAGGCGGTGTACATTAGCAAATAGTGTGCAAAGAGCTACGTCAGGTATGCCACAAAGATGCAGCAGCATATACACTAGTGGCCAATAATATATCATTATTGGAATTCCCCATTCATTCATAAATATTTATATATATTCCCATTCATTCATATATATTCCCATACATTCATATATATTCCCATACATTCCCATTCATTCATAAATATTCCCATATATTCCCATTCATTCATAAATATTCATATATTTCCATTCATTCATAAATATTCATATATATTCCCATTCATTCATAAATATTCATATATATTTCCATTCATTCATAAATATTCATATATATTCCCATTCATTCATAAATATTCATATATATTCCCATTCATTCATAAATATTCCCATATATTCCCATTGACGCTGTCCAACTTTCAATAATCAAAAAATGGTCAATATTTCCAAACTTCCCGAGCTTAACTTCCCGTGGTAAATTTCCGGAAAGTTTCCGGAAATTTACTGGAAACTTTCCAGCCCTTTGCAACCCTAGTCCCATTATGCTTATCCAGCTCCATGTTTCAAGTCCCGAGGTGCTTACCTCCAAGGTGTCATGGAATCCAATGAAGGCTCCATCTTCACCCGCCGCCTGGACCAGTTGATCCACAAGCACATTTACCAGACTTCTGCTGACTGAGGCCAAGTTCCCCAGAGCCTCGTTGCAGCATTTCTAAGACAAAGTCAACAAATACATTTCATTCATGTACATCCACCACAAAGTTGGAGCAAAGTGTTTAAGGTCAATATGACCTGCTCATAATATACAAAATACTGCAGCGCCTCTACTGGCAGCTGAGAGTATTGCAACTCACTGACTGTACGTACATTACCATAAAGGGTTAGGGTTAGGGTCTACAACTACTGTGTGAAATGTTCTGGTACCTCTGCGTCTACAACTACTGTGTGGAATGTTCTGGTACCTCTGCGTCTACAACTACTGTGTGGAATGTTCTGGTACCTCTGCGTCTACAACTACTGTGTGGAATGTTCTGGTACCTCTGCGTCTACAACTACTGTGTGGAATGTTCTGGTACCTCTGCGTCTACAACTACTGTGTGGAATGTTCTGGTACCTCTGCGTCTACAACTACCGTGTGGAATGTTCTGGTACCTCTTCGTCTACAACTACTGTGTGGAATGTTCTGGTACCTCTGCGTCTACAACTACTGTGTGGAATGTTCTGGTACCTCTGCGTCTACAACTACCGTGTGGAATGTTCTGGTACCTCTGCGTCTACAACTACCGTGTGGAATGTTCTGGTACCTCTGCGTCTACAACTACTGTGTGGAATGTTCTGGTACCTCTGCGTCTACAACTACCGTGTGGAATGTTCTGGTACCTCTGCGTCTACAAGTACCGTGTGGAATGTTCTGGTACCTCTGCGTCTACAACTACTGTGTGGAATGTTCTGGTACCTCTGCGTCTACAACTACTGTGTGGAATGTTCTGGTACCTCTGCGTCTACAACTACTGTGTGGAATGTTCTGGTACCTCTGCGTCTACAACTACTGTGTGGAATGTTCTGGTACCTCTGCGTCTACAAAGTTCTTGGGTTCAGTTTGTACGATGTAACAGCGATCATTCAATCGAGTCCAGCCATCAGGACAGCAATTAACTGCAAGACAAGAGTGAGTTCAGCTGGAAGAAGACGGGTGTTGCTAGAATAAGTCAGTGAATGGCAGCTGCCTACCTTTTGGACTGCCATCAGACGCCTGCAAAGAAGAAGTTAGTAGTTAGTTGAGATCAGACATGGAGAATATGAGCAGACTCACAGCTCCAGCCAACAGTCCACAGAGGAGCAGCAACACCCGCAGAGCAGAGGCCATCACAAGGTAAAGGTGTGTCTTCTTACCTTGGCACGGGTGATGTGTCTTCCTTTTATACGGTTGGCTCTGCTGGAATGTGGACCAGTGTGAAAAAGCCCAGAGCACCAGGAAATGTCTATCAAATAAAGTTCTTTGTCATTTAATCCTCTTGTCTTCACCACCTCAGGTCATTCCGCTTCATGGGTGTGGCGTCAGTTAGGATTCCACTGTAATGCTGAACTCTTTTAGGCACCACTTATCACCTTTAATATCCTGTCATTGGCATCTAAGGCCTGAGAATGTCTTCAATAATCATCAGTAGTTTTCATTTGGACGATGAAAGGTCTTTCAAAATAAATGCTGAAACCTCCGCCTCGCTTTTAACTCTTTCCATTTTGAAGGCCACTACTAATAAAAGGCCACTACTAATAAAAGGCCAATACTAATAAAAGGCCACTACTAATACAAGCTATCTGGCAGGTTCTGGTTGCACTTGGTACTGTCCAAAGCACGGCCCGCCAGCCTCTACAACCACAGACGACAACAAAGCATCCATCTTAAATACCACATGCTACATGCTACATGCTACATACTTGCTAACAACTTCTGGACAAAGTCAGCAAATCAGATCAATATATAAATATATATACTTATATACTTATAGTCGAGCTTCCTGTGGTTTATCCGTTATACAGTACTCAATAGAGCAGAATATATGTTAGGTCAGGAAAAACACAAGAGGCTATATCATCCCTACAAGCCTGTTTCGCAGGTTTCCTTGCTCATATAAATAGAACCCTAACCCTAACCCTAACCCTAACCCATATGAAATCCCAGGGCCAAAGAAATGATGGTGTGACTCTGCAGGACTTGTGATATGTTATTTATCTTCAATTCTGAATGTTGTGTCTCCAAATAGCCTGCAATAAAAGGAGAAAACATCATTTCTGTTTTATTGTAGCGACTTACTCCTTTTAATTGCCAGTCTTGAATAAACAAACGACTTGCACAATACCACACAAAAACCAGTTCCCACCAAACATGTTTCATTTAAAAACAAACTCAATTATCTAGTTATGTCACACCACAGGTGTCTCAAGGGCCATTGTGTCACACCACAGGTGTCTCAAGGGCCATTGTGTCACACCACAGGTGTCTCAAGGGCCATTGTGTCACACCACAGGTGTCTCAAGGGCCATTGTGTCACACCACAGGTGTCTCAAGGGCCATTGTGTCACACCACAGGTGTCTCAAGGGCCATCATGTCACACCACAGGTGTCTCAAGGGCCATTGTGTCACACCACGGGTGTCTCAAGGGCCATTGTGTCACACCACAGGTGTCTCAAGGGCCATTGTGTCACACCATAGGTGTCTCAAGGGCCATTGTGTCACACCACAGGTGTCTCAAGGGCCATTGTGTCACACCACAGGTGTCTCAAGGGCCATTGTGTCACACCACAGGTGTCTCAAGGGCCATTGTGTCACACCACAGGTGTCTCAAGGGCCATTGTGTCGCACCACAGGTGTCTCAAGGGCCATCATGTCACACCACAGGTGTCTCAAGGGCCATTGTGTCACACCACAGGTGTCTCAAGGGCCATCATGTCACACCACAGGTGTCTCAAGGGCCATTGTGTCACACCACAGGTGTCTCAAGGGCCATTGTGTCACACCACAGGTGTCTCAAGGGCCATTGTGTCACACCACAGGTGTCTCAAGGGCCATTGTGTCACACCACAGGTGTCTCAAGGGCCATTGTGTCACACCACAGGTGTCTCAAGGGCCATTGTGTCACACCACAGGTGTCTCAAGGGCCATTGTGTCACACCACAGGTGTCTCTAGGGCCATTTGCAGCCCCCAGCTTAACGTTCTCAAAACACTTTAACAAAAAGAAACACAAAAAAAGTGTCATAAAATAGCAAACAGGTGCGATGTAACGAGGAAAAAGTTTCAATGTCGACTCTAATAAGACAAATCAGTCATTGTTCCAAAAAATAATAATGAATCCAAATCAACGTTGTCATGATTTATTGACATATTCATGGCTCCAATGACTTCATATCAAATATTACACTTTCAAATCATTTTAGGGGGAAAATATTGCATATTTTGTGTGTTTGCCATAAAAACAACAAGATGCTCTATGACAACAAAAGAGCATAAAACAAACAAACAAGCACAACAACAAACATCACAAACTTATAAATCCCAAGTTGATCGACAGATTTAAGCGTTGAAAGTAATACAAAAAAAGACGATGAATTATCTTTAGCTCTTTTATGATTGACATCCTTTTGGTTTCCTGAGAACTTTGGTAGAGTTTTTTTTTTCTTTTTTTAAGCTGTCATTGCTCAAATCAAAATCATATTGTTATGAAATATTGACCTATTTAAAGGGGAGGGCACTTTTTTTTTAAATTTCATAAGAGCTGCTCTATTTTGTCTATAAAGCCCATAAAAAAACATCCAAACACCTCATTAAGGTTTATATACATGATGTAAGTATATATGTCATGTAGTAACATTCATAATAACATGTCATATATACATGATGTAAGTATATATGTCATGTAGTAACATTCATAATAACATGTCATATATACGTGATGTAAGTATATATGTCATGTAGTAACATTCATAATAACATGTCATATATACATGATGTAAGTATATATGTCATGTAGTAACATTCATAATAACATGTCATATATACATTATGTAAGTATATATGTCATGTAGTAACATTCATAATAACATGTAATATATACATGATGTAAGTATATATGTCATGTAGTAACATTCATAATAACATGTCATATATACATGATGTAAGTATATATGTCATGTAGTAACATTCATAATAACATGTCATATATACATTATGTAAGTATATATGTCATGTAGTAACATTCATAATAACATGTAATATATACATGATGTAAGTATATATGTCATGTAGTAACATTCATAATAACATGTCATATATACATGATGTAAGTATATATGTCATGTAGTAACATTCATAATAACATGTCATATATACATGATGTAAGTATATATGTCATGTAGTAACATTCATAATAACATGTAATATAGACATGATGTAAGTATATATGTCATGTAGTAACATTCATAATAACATGTAATATATACATGATGTAAGTATATATGTAGTATCTAGTAACATTCATAATAACATGTAATATATACATGATGTAAGGATATATGTCATGTAGTAACATTCATAATAACATGTCATATATACATGATGTAAGTATATATGTCATGTACTAACATTCATAATAACATGTAATATATACATGATGTAAGTATATATGTCATGTAGTAACATTCATAATAACATGTAATATATACATGATGTAAGTATATATGTCATGTAGTAACATTCATAATAACATGTAATATATACATGATGTAAGTATATATGTCATGTACTAACATTCATAATAACATGTAATATATACATGATGTAAGTATATATGTCATGTAGTAACATTCATAATAACATGTCATATATACATGATGTAAGTATATATGTCATGTAGTAACATTCATAATAACATGTAATATATACATGATGTAAGTATATATGTCATGTAGTAACATTCATAATAACATGTCATATATACATTATGTAAGTATATGTGTCATGTTGTAACATTCATAATAACATGTCACATATACATGATGTAAGTATATATGTCATGTAGTAACATTCACAATAACATGTCACATACATGACGTAAGTATATACGTCATGTAGTAACATTCACAATAACATGTCATATATACATGACGTAAGTATATACGTCATGTAGTAACATTCACAATAACATGCCATATATACATGACGTAAGTATATACGTCATGTAGTAACATTCACAATAACATGTCATATATACATGACGTAAGTATATACGTCATGTAGTAACATTCACAATAACATGTCATATATACATGACGTAAGTATATACGTCATGTAGTAACATTCACAATAACATATCATATATACATGATGTAAGTATATATGTCATGTAGTAACATTCACAATAACATGTAATATATACATGATGTAAGTATATACGTCATGTAGTAACATTCACAATAACATGTCATATATACATGATGTAAGTATATATGTCATGTAGTAACATTCATAATAACATGTCATATATACATGATGTAAGTATATATGTCATGTAGTAACATTCATAATAACATGTCATATATACATGATGTAAGTATACATGTCATGTAGTAACATTCATAATAACATGTAATATATACATGATGTAAGTATATATGTCATGTAGTAACATTCATAATAACATGTAATATATACATGATGTAAGTATATATGTCATGTAGTAACATTCATAATAACATGTAATATATACATAATGTAAGTATATACGTCATGTAGTAACATTCATAATAACGTGTAATATATACATGATGTAAGTATATACGTCATGTAGTAACATTCACAATAACATGTAATATATACATGACGTAAGTATATACGTCATGTAGTAACATTCACAATAACATGTCATATATACATGACGTAAGTATATATGTCATGTAGTAACATTCACAATAACATGTAATATATACATGATGTAAGTATATATGTCATGTAGTAACATTCACAATAACATGTAATATATACATGATGTAAGTATATACGTCATGTAGTAACATTCACAATAACATGTAATATATACATGATGTAAGTATATATGTCATGTAGTAACATTCACAATAACATGTAATATATACATGACGTAAGTATATACGTCATGTAGTAACATTCACAATAACATGTCATATATACATGACGTAAGTATATATGTCATGTAGTAACATTCACAATAACATGTCATATATACATGATGTAAGTATATATGTCATGTAGTAACATTCACAATAACATGTAATATATACATGACGTAAGTATATACGTCATGTAGTAACATTCACAATAACATGTCATATATACATGACGTAAGTATATACGTCATGTAGTAACATTCACAATAACATGTAATATATACATGATGTAAGTATATATGTCATGTAGTAACATTCACAATAACATGTAATATATACATGATGTAAGTATATACGTCATGTAGTAACATTCACAATAACATGTAATATATACATGATGTAAGTATATATGTCATGTAGTAACATTCACAATAACATGTAATATATACATGATGTAAGTATATACGTCATGTAGTAACATTCACAATAACATGTAATATATACATGATGTAAGTATATATGTCATGTAGTAACATTCACAATAACATGTCATATATACATGACGTAAGTATATACGTCATGTAGTAACATTCACAATAACATGTAATATATACATGACGTAAGTATATACGTCATGTAGTAACATTCACAATAACATGTCATATATACATGATGTAAGTATATACGTCATGTAGTAACATTCATAATAACATGTAATATATACATGATGTAAGTATATACGTCATGTAGTAACATTCATAATAACATGTCATATATACATGATGTAAGTATATACGTCATGTAGTAACATTCACAATAACATGTCATATATACATGATGTAAGTATATACGTCATGTAGTAACATTCACAATAACATGTCATATATACATGATGTAAGTATATATGTCATGTAGTAACATTCACAATAACATGTCATATATACATGATGTAAGTATATACGTCATGTAGTAACATTCACAATAACATGTCATATATACATGATGTAAGTATATATGTCATGTAGTAACATTCACAATAACATGTAATATATACATGATGTAAGTATATATGTCATGTAGTAACATTCACAATAACATGTAATATATACATGATGTAAGTATATACGTCATGTAGTAACATTCACAATAACATGTCATATATACATGACGTAAGTATATACGTCATGTAGTAACATTCACAATAACATGTCATATATACATGACGTAAGTATATACGTCATGTAGTAACATTCACAATAACATGTCATATATACATGACGTAAGTATATACGTCATGTAGTAACATTCATAATAACATGTAATATATACATGATGTAAGTATATATGTCATGTAGTAACATTCACAATAACATGTAATATATACATGATGTAAGTATATACGTCATGTAGTAACATTCACAATAACATGTCATATATACATGACGTAAGTATATACGTCATGTAGTAACATTCACAATAACATGTAATATATACATGACGTAAGTATATACGTCATGTAGTAACATTCACAATAACATGTCATATATACATGATGTAAGTATATACGTCATGTAGTAACATTCACAATAACATGTCATATATACATGATGTAAGTATATATGTCATGTAGTAACATTCATAATAACATGTCATATATACATGATGTAAGTATATACGTCATGTAGTAACATTCACAATAACATGTAATATATACATGATGTAAGTATATATGTCATGTAGTAACATTCACAATAACATGTAATATATACATGATGTAAGTATATATGTCATGTAGTAACATTCATAATAACATGTCATATATACATGATGTAAGTATATACGTCATGTAGTAACATTCACAATAACATGTCATATATACATGATGTAAGTATATATGTCATGTAGTAACATTCACAATAACATGTCATATATACATGATGTAAGTATATACGTCATGTAGTAACATTCACAATAACATGTAATATATACATGATGTAAGTATATATGTCATGTAGTAACATTCACAATAACATGTAATATATACATGATGTAAGTATATACGTCATGTAGTAACATTCATAATAACATGTCATATATACATGATGTAAGTATATATGTCATGTAGTAACATTCATAATAACATGTCATATATACATGATGTAAGTATATATGTAGTATCTAGTAATATTCATAATAACATGTCATATTTACGTAATTTGATCATTTTAAGCATGTGTGTGCATTAATTAAAAACAAAAATGTCAACATTATCACTGATTATTACTCACTGGAGACTGTATGAGAGCCAATAAACATAATAAAACATCACCTACTGTACAAGGTCTGCTGTCATTAGGATGCCGACTGATAGAATCTTATTATGTTCCTATTTAGATGAAGAATGTCTCATAATCCTGGCAAAGAAAAAAGGGGGGTGGAACCAAGCGTCTTTTCGTGTTGTCCTCGCCATTTCCGGGTCTAAATGGGCTGTCAAAGTGTACCAACTTGTCGGAATACGTCCTCATCCTTCTACTATACAGGTGTGAGACATTAATTATGATATAGGATAAAGTTCCAGGGATCAAGCTGATGCTAGTACAGCTGTTAGCTCCTTCTCATCACTAAAACTAGTTTGTCCGTGTTAGCGCTTGTACGCAACAATATTGTGTTAGCGCTTGTACGCAACAGTATTGTGTTAGCGCTTGTACGCAACAATATTGTGTTAGCGCTTGTACGCAACAATACTGTGTTAGCGCTTGTACGCAACGATACTGTGTTAGCGCTTGTACGCAACAATATTGTGTTAGCGCTTGTACGCAACGATACTGTGTTAGCGCTTGTACGCAACAATATTGTGTTAGCGCTTGTACGCAACAATACTGTGTTAGCGCTTGTACGCAACAATACTGTGTTAGCGCTTGTACGCAACAATATTGTGTTAGCGCTTGTACGCAATAATACTGTGTTAGCGCTTGTACGCAACAATACTGTGTTAACGCTTGTACGCAACAATATTGTGTTAGCGCTTGTATGCAACAATATTGTGTTAGCGCTTGTACCCAACAATACTGTGTTAGCGCTTGTACGCAATAATATTGTGTTAGCGCTTGTACGCAACGATACTGTGTTAGCGCTTGTACGCAACAATATTGTGTTAGCGCTTGTACGCAACAATACTGTGTTAGCGCTTGTACGCAACAATATTGTGTTAGCGCTTGTACGCAACAATATTGTGTTAGCGCTTGTACGCAACAATATTGTGTTAGCGCTTGTACGCAACAATATTGTGTTAGCGCTTGTACGCGACAATATTGTGTTAGCGCTTGTACGCAACAATATTGTGTTAGCGCTTGTACGCAACAATATTGTGTTAGCGCTTGTACGCAACAATATTGTGTTAGTGCTTGTACGCAACAATATTGTGTTAGCGCTTGTACGCAACAATATTGTGTTAGCGCTTGTACGCAACAATATTGTGTTAGCGCTTGTACGCAACAATATTGTGTTAGCGCTTGTACGCAACAATATTGCTAATGTTTGCTTCGTAGTCAACTTATGAAACATAAATGGAGTATTGTTGGTGCTTTTTCTTTCGAGGGATGAACAGTCAGAATAGAAGACCTCACATTGACTCTGTTACAAATATACTTATTAGAAGACATTTGAAAAAAAACTTAACCATATAATTATTGATTACGCTACTTGGTGCCAACTTAGATGTATGCTAGCTGTTCTCCTGCGCTAACATTAGCATGCAAATATTTTATGTTAGCATTTTAGCTCATTTAATGCTTTTTAACCTTTTCTTAGAAGCATGGATGTTCCACTGTACTAGTATTATTACAATGTGAAAAGATGAGCTGTAAATACTAATAGTAAGAAGAATTGTTGGAGCCAGTTGGAGCCTATCTATATTATTTATGTATTAAGTGTTTGACAATGAAATCAAATAATGTCAAGAATGATGTTAATGAATTATTGGATGTTTTAGATTTCATTGTGATTGACTGATTGTTTTCAGCTGCTCACAATCCTACTGGTGAGCCACTTCCTCCTACTGGTGAGCCACTTCCTCCTACTGGTGAGCCACTTCCTCCTCCTGGTGAGCCACTTCCTCCTCCTGGTGAGCCACTTCCTCCTCCTGGTGAGCCACTTCCTCCTCCTAGAATGAAGAAGACAGGACAGCTTTTGTCTGTCAACTTTTTGAAGGAGTGAGGAGTGGAACACTTTGTTTACCGCTAAACAAGCCATGCTAAAACAACTTATTTTGAAGCCAGGCTAAATAAGTTATTTTGAAGCCAGGCTAAATAAGTTATTTTGAAGCCACGCTAAATAAGTTATTTTGAAGCCACGCTAAATAAGTTATTTTGAAGCCAGGCTAAATAAGTTATTTTGATTATGTTGAAAGTCAACCACGGAGAATATTTTTTGTTTGTGAAAATAAATGATGATCATTTGGAATGTAGAAATATCTCCGCGAGTGCTTATTAAGGTAGTGAGTCAAACACCTCCTCCTCAAGACTACTCTGCATTACTTTATTGTTATTTTTTCAAACTTTTTTGGAAAGCAAGAGTAGTCGTTACAAGTAAACAAACTTCACTGCAGACCCGAAGAAGGACCAACTCAAGATCGCGCTGCACCGATGACAGCCAGCAGGCGGCGGGCCGTGAGTAAAAGCCGCTGATGACGTCATGAATGAACGCGCCGCTGCGCTGTATGGAATCATTGAACAGATTGTGGATGTGAAATGCAATAAAAGAGGATGTTGGAAGGACATTTAAGAATGAAATAAGTGGACATTAAATGGAGCTGTGTGATTACCTGGAATGATGTCATGGCACACCTGAGACGGCAGCTGAGCACGAGGACATGCTGACTGTGCGCGTGCACGAGGAGGCTAAATGAAATAAAGACTTTGATGACTGATGTTAGAAATGCTGATAAAGTCAAAGATGCATTTGAAGTATTTAAAGGAGCTGTGGATGAATTTAAAAATGCTCACAACTTTGTGCAAGAATTCTTATCAGAAGAGGAAAAGGAAAATGATTATTATGACTGGTAGGAACCCACAATAATACATTTGAATTATTTCATGAAAGATGTTGAAACATGGAAAAGAGAAATTGCACAATCAAAAGTTGGACGACTGGACAGCACATCAAATGTATCTCACCAATCAAAGTCTGCCACTGGATCAAAAGCCTCCAGATGTTCCTCAGAATGAATAATTGCCAAAGCGGAACAAGCTGCCACAATGACTGGAGCTGCTGCACTGAAGGGAAACACACCTTGCAACTGGAGGAAACAAAGCTGAAAGCAAAGATGGAGCAAATGGAGTTGGAAGCAGACCTCGCAGCATCAACTGCTAAAATACAAATCCTTCAAAGTGATTTCATTCATGGAAGCCATGATGTGGCTCAGGAACCTCCGGGTGATGGCATGACTGAGTATTATGACTCTCACCATCATACACAAACTATGGAGAGCAATGTGGACTTTATAGAGTTCGGTGCAGTACCCAAGACCCCACTTCACCAAACCATCTTAAGTCTCCACAGACCTCTACTTAAAAGGAACACCAACACATCAGAAGATCTAAATAAACCTCAAAACAAAAACACAAGACCCAAAGTGTAAATCAGACTCAACCAATAAATCACTCTGCACAAGATAATGTGGTTATCAATGCTGCTCATGATAACTTGGATAGGATTATTCAAAGACAAAGTGACATTGCAAAACTCATTGTCTCACAGCAAAAACTGTCTCTACTACCAGCAAGAGAGGTTTCTGTGTTTGATGGTAACCCACTGGCATATCAGTCTTTTATCCATGCATTTGAACACTTGATTGAAGACAAGACTGATAATGATCAAGACCGGCTCTACTACCTTGAGCAGTTTACCTGTGGTTTGCCAAGAGACTTGATGGTAACACACTGGCATATCAGTCTTTTATCCATGCATTTGAACACTTGATTGAAGACAAGACTGAGAATGATCAAGACCGGCTCTACTACCTTGAGCAGTTTACCTGTGGTTTGCCAAGAGACTTGATGGTAACACACTGGCATATCAGTCTTTTATCCATGCATTTGAACACTTGATTGAAGACAAGACTGAGAATGATCAAGACCGGCTCTACTACCTTGAGCAGTTTACCTGTGGTTTGCCAAGAGACTTGATGGTAACCCACTGGCATATCAGTCTTTTATCCATGCATTTGAACACTAGATTGAAGACAAGACTGATAATGATCAAGACCGGCTCTACTACCTTGAGCAGTTTACCTGTGGTTTGCCAAGAGACTTGGTTCGCAGCTGTTTGCACATGGAAGCCAGTAGGGGCTACAATGAAGCAAGGCGCCTCTTAAAAGAACATTTTGGAAATGAGATGAAGATTTCGGGAGCTTACTTGGAAAAAGCCTTGAATTGGACAGCGATTAAAGCTGAGGATGGGAAAATGCTGCATGCATATGCACTGTATTTGAGAGGATGCTGTAATGTAATGCAAGATTTACAGTATTTGGAGGAACTTGATATCCCATCGAACTTAAGGCTAATTACATCCAAACTACCCTACAAACTCAGAGAAAGGTGGCGAAGCACAGCTTATGAGACACAACAGAGAACCGGCAGGAGAATCAGATTTAACAACTTTGTGGATTTTGTGGAAAAGCATGCCAAGATGCTTTTGGATCCGTTGTTTGGAGACATTCAGGACCAAATAACAATGAAAAGGCCTCTTCCAAGAAGCACAAGTGAATTAAAACCAATCAGAGGCAGGAACAGCAGCTTTGCTACTTCAGTAGCTGTGAATACAGAGCCAGCAGGATGCACTGTAAAACAATCATCTGTTCCACAACAACCTGCTCAAACTACACCCAGTGGTGTCATCCCTTCATGTGGATATTGTCATGGCAAACATGCTCTGATTGGCTGCTCACAATTCAAAACACAGTCACATGACAACAAGGTTGAACTTTTAAGAAGGCATGGATATTGTTTTGGTTGCCTACTAAAAGGTCATTTAAGCAAAAATTGTAAAAGAAGATTAATGTGTCATGTTTGCAAAATGAAACATCCTACTGTACTTCATATTCCAAGTGAAAAAGGCCCAAGACAGGAAACTCAAGCAAAGTCCACTGCTGAGACAGAAGAAACCCCTATAAGCAGTACTCTGGTTTCAGCCGGTGATGCAAGCGGGGCCGGGAAAGACTGTGCACCTGCAATCATGCCAGTCACAGTTAAGGCGGGAAAAAGGAACCGGTATGTTCAGACCTATGCCTTCCTCGATCCGGGCAGCACGGCAACATTTTGCACGGAAAATCTAATGGACCGACTGAATGTGAAAGGACGCAAAACAGAAATTATTTTGCAAACAATGGGACAGGAAAAGCCTGCGAAGACCTATGAGGTCAGAGGACTGGACGTTGGAGACTTGGAAGGGTTTACATATCTGGACCTGCTGAAAGTACACACAGAGCAAGATACCTGTCTCAAAGGAAAACATCATCACAAAGGCTGACGTGAAGAGGTGGCCATATCTTGGTGGCATTGACTTAAAGGAAATTGAAGCAGACATTGAACTTCTTATTGGGACTGATGTTCCTCGGGCAATGGAGCCGTGGAATATAATAAACAGTCAAAAGAATGGACCATATGCAGTCCAAACCATACTGGGATGGGTGGTAACTGGACCACTCAGTTGCAGTGCTACAGAACATGCTGGGCCCATTGCAGGGTCAACTAACAGAATCTCAGTAATTGAGCTGAAGGACCTCCTCATCAGACAATACAACCAGGATTTCTCTGAAAACATACATGAGAAGAAAAATGAGATGTCAGTTGAGGATAAATGTTCTATGGAGATCGCCTCAAGTTCAGTCTTTCTTAAAGATGGTCACGATCCTCTGCTACTGCCTTTCCGGGATAAAGACAAAGTCACACCTCAGGGTAAGTTCAGAGAGAAAGAAAGACATCGGCATTCCTCCTTTTCTTCTTCCAAAAAAAGACCATTACGAAGATAAAGAAAAATCACGGACTCCACCAAGGACAAGACCATGGACCATGGAACAAGGAAACATATAAGACCATGGAACAAGGAAATATATAACAAGACCATGGAACAAGGAAACACATAACAAGGCCATGGACCTAAGACCATGGAACAAGTAAAGACATTTCCAGATGCCAAAGGCTTTGTGAGAAGTGTTTTGGTTAAAACCAAGACCAACACGGTTCAACGACCAATAGATGAACTCTGCCTGCTAATGGAAGCAGCTTGATGGACTGAGGGGGGCTTCGGTTCTCCAGACTCGATGACTCGATGACCGCTTCAGATATGACTATGGACTTTGATGAGACTTGACGAGTAACTCAAGTAACTTAATTAACTTTGAATTTGAAGAACATAATTGTTTGGATTATATTGTTCTATTATGGCTCCTGTGAATATTATTCATGTAATTGTTTTGCCAAAGCACACAATTAGGGGCCTATCTATATTATTTATTTATTAAGTGTTTGACAATCTTCTTCATCGTATGGGCAGCTGTTTTCCGGCACCCGGACCTGAGGCCAAGGGTCTATGCCTTTTACCACCCCAGGCCCGGGGGGCCCTCCCGTTCATATGTCAGGACACACAGAAGTGAGCCAGGTCACCGAGCAGTCATCCAGGTCCGCCAGGCCACGCAAACCATTAGGAGCACGATAAATCGGGCAACGCAGGATCACGTGGTCGGCAGTCTGCTCCTCCGCGCCACACTCACACGTCGCGTTAGGTGCTAAGCCCCACTGGAACATGTTTGAGCGAAAGCGACCGACACCAGTTCGGAGGCGGTTAAGCCTCACCCAGGCCACTCGTGGTAGTGAGAGGCCTGGTATTGAGCCGGTGTCAGGTATGAAGTCACGGAGTCTGGAGGAGATGGTATGCTCCAGGTCCGTGCTCCATTTGTGATTCGCCCAGTGAGCCGCCCTGATGTTGTTGTCACTGCATTGCTGCAGGAGCTTCAGGGCGGCTGGTACCAGTGGGTCTCTGGAGGGGAGGCGGGGCGTTGGCTCTGAGGAGAGTGTGAGCCTTTCATGGAGCAGGTGGTTCTCATCCATGTTTGCCCGGCCCGCCAGAGTTGCTACAGCACCTTGGCGACGAAGCTCAGCGGGTTGGATGCCTGCTAAGATGGGCAGTAGCTCCACAGGGGTGGGGCGCAGGCATCCAGTGATAACACGCAAGGCTTCGTTGATCGGGACATCAAGTTGTTTAGAGTGAGCACTGCGCGCCCAGACAGGTGCGCAGTACTCAGCAGTTGAGTAGACCAGGGCAAGTGCTGCTGTTCGCAGAGTTCTTGCCCCGGCACCCCAACCGGACCCGACCAACCGTCTCAGCAGTGAGACGCGGGTGTTGAGTTTCTTGCGTGTTGCCAAGAGGTGTTTACGGAAAGTGAGCGACCTGTCCAGGGTGACCCCAAGGTATTTAGGGTCAGGGCGAGGGTCTTCAGGTGTAGGACGAGGCCGGCAAAGGGTAAGGGAAGCCCCATCCGGCTTCCGCACCTCGAACCTGATCTCACGATCCGCTTCCCAATTGTATAGGTGGAAAGCTTGTGTCACCGTCTTGGATTCGCTGAGCTTCAATCTCCAGTTATGGAGGTAAGCCACTAAAGTCTCCATGTCCTGGCTTAGAGTTCCCTCCAAGGCCTGCCAGTCCCTGTCGGAGTGCAGCAGCGCGAGATCGTCTGCGTATGCGAACCTCCGTGAGACTGTGGCAGGCAGGTCGTATGTATAGATGTTATACAGGAGGGGAGCCAGGACAGATCCCTGGGGGACGCCATTTTTCAGGCGCCGCAACCTGCTTTTATCTCCGTTACTGGTGGTGAGAGTAAAGCTGCGGTTCCAGACAAGCTCCATGATCATTTTGACCATGTGCCTGTCTGGAAGCAGGCGGAGAAGTTTGCAGGTGAGGCCGCGGTGCCAGACTGTGTCATAGGCAGCAGTCAGGTCTATGAAGACGGCACCGGCCTTCTTTTTCGCCTCAAAGCAGTCCTCGATGTCCTGGGTAAGGAGGGCGACCTGATCCACCGTGGACTTCCCACGTCGAAAACCCGCCTGCTCCCGGGGGAGGTGGGGGTCTATGATGGGCTCGACACGGGCGTGAATCAGGCGCTCGAGGACTTTAAAGGGGACGCAGAGCAACGAGATTGGTCTGTAGCTCGTTACGTCATCCTTTGGCTTGTTCGGCTTGGGGATAGCGACAACAGTGGCCCTTCTCCAAATCCTGGGGATCCGGAGTTGGCGCAGGCAAGAAGACAGGAAAACTCTCAGCCAGGACTTCATTGCAGGGGCAGCGTGGAGCACGAGTTCTGGGCAGATGTTGTCAGGCCCAGCAGATTTGCCTGGTTTGGTATACTGGAGGGCAGCTGTGAACTCCTCCGGTGAAAACTCACCGGAGATGTTACACTCGCTAGATGTTGTTGTCCTCCAGAGGTCTGCAGTTTCCTGGCGCACCGCCCGGGAAAAATCTCGATTTATCCCGGTATATGCCCCGTTTTTCACAACCTGTGCTGCAATAGCATTTGCGGTAACGGGGCATGTTCGGGGTGCGCGCTCAGACCTACCAGTCAAGTTGTTCAAAGTGCTCCACGCGATACGGCTAGTGTGCGAGAAGTCGATGGAGTGGACTGCCTCTTTCCAGCGCTGGTGCCTCTTCCTTCCAAGAGTGGAAAGAAGGGCAGTGGCTGAATTGTTAGCCTCCGGGCCATAGGGAGCCCGGAGGAAGGCGCTGTAGAGGGTCTCGCACTGGCCATCCCAGCATGGTTTGTAGTTCTTACGCCGGCCGCGTGGGATGGCTTTTTTGGCCGCAGATGTTAGTGCCCTACAGAAGTCCTGGTATGCCTCGTCCACGTTGGGTGTGTCTGGTGGTGGGAGACACCGTGTGGACTTGTTGGTATGGAGGCGATAGAGTTTCCAATTGGCCTTCCGGAAGTTCCATCGCTTCATCGGTCCGCTCGGAACTGTTGTCACGAGGTCGGGCACCGATATCAGCGACGGTCGGTGTTGCGACCTGGGGAACATTCCTAGAACACGTCTGTCGGGGAGCTGGGTGTCCACACCGACACTCACGAAAGCCAGGTCAGGGTTCGTGTCAGTGTTATGCCGAGCGGAGTGAAAGCTGGCTGGGCCCTTCGGGTTGTAGAGAAGGTTGAGCGAGTTGCGCTCTGCCCAGTCAGAAAGAGTTTCCCCGCTCGGTGAGGTGGTACTGTATCCCCACCGTGTATGCCGGCAGTTGAAATCACCAGCATATACACACGGTGGTTCAAGCACTGGCAGTGACACTGGCGTGAGTTGTGAGGGTGGTGGTTTGTAGACGTTGACAATTTTGATGTCGCCAACGTCCACTCGCAGCCACTCGATCTCGGAGTTGTCCGGTGATCGATCGGCGAGGGTCCAGCTCAGATCGTTGTGGACAAACGTGGCAAGGCCATGCTTCTTGCTCAGGATTGACCCAGCTAGCGTGAAGTTGACAATGAAATCAAATAATGTCAAGAATGATGTTAATGAATTATTGGATGTTTTAGATTTCATTGTGATTGACTGATTGTTTTCAGCTGCTCACGCTCCTACTGGTGAGCCACTTCCTCCTACTGGTGAGCCACTTCCTCCTACTGGTGAGCCACTTCCTCCTACTGGTGAGCCACTTCCTCCTACTGGTGAGCCACTTCCTCCTACTGGTGAGCCACTTCCTCCTACTGGTGAGTCACTTCCTCCTACTGGTGAGCCACTTCCTCCTACTGGTGAGCCACTTCCTCCTACTGGTGAGCCACTTCCTCCTACTGGTGAGCCACTTCCTCCTACTGGTGAGCCACTTCCTCCTCCTAGAATGAAGAAGACAGGACAGCTTTTGTCTGTCTATCATGTTGAAGGAGTGAGGAGTGGAACACTTTGTTTACCGCTAAAATAATTTATTTTGAAGCCACGCTAAATAAGTTATTTTGATTATATTGAAAGTCAACCACGGAGAATATTTTTTG
>NC_084737.1:4539353-4546853 GCF_033978785.1 Entelurus aequoreus | reverse complement strand
ATTCGGACCGAGAAAGCGACGATTACCCCATTAATTTGAGCCAGGATGAAAGATTCGTGGATGAGGAAAGTGAGAGTGAAGGACTAGAGTGCAGTGCAGGACGCATCTTTTTTCACTCTGACCGTAACTTAGGTACAAGCTGGCTCATTGGATTCCACACTCTCTCCTTTTTCTATTGTGGATCAGGGATTTGTACTTTAAACCACCTGGGATACTATATCCTCTTGAAAATGAGGGTCCAGAACGCCAAATGGACATTCACAGTGACTTTTATCTCCACGACAATACATCGACGAAGCACTTTAGCTACGGAGCTAAACGTGATAGCATTGTGCTTAACTGCAGATAGAAACAAAATAAATAAACCCCTGACTGGAAGGATAGACAGCAGATCAACTATACTACTATCAGGAGACACAGAACCAAACACTGGACATGTAACTACACGGTTAATGCTGTGCCGCCTGTCGAAGCCTAGCAATGCTGTTGCTAACGACGCCATTGAAGCTAACTTAGCTACGGGACCTCGTCAGAGCTATGCTAAAAACATTAGCTATCCAGCTGCGCCAGCCAGCCCTCATCTGCTCATCAACACCCGTGCTCACCTGCGTTCCAGCGATCGACGGAGCGACGAAGGACTTCACCCGATCATCGATGCGGTCGGCAGCTAGCGTCGGATAGCGCGTCTGCTGTCCAAGTCAAAGTCCTCCTGGTTGTGTTGCTGCAGCCAGCCGTTAATACACCGCTCCCACAGCTAGGCATGGTGGTGCAGGTGGTGCAGGTGTAGACTTTAAAGAGGAGGAGCTCCTCCCTACACCTGCAGATGGAGCTCCAGTCGTTGCCACTAACGACAATAGTTTGCATTATAAAAGTATGTTTGTTCATTTCATTTTTTTTTCCCCATTTATTTATTTAATTCAGGCAATGACAAAGACGTACATAATAATATAAATGAATATAGTGCATTATTGTCCAGTTTTGCCTGAAAGGGAGTGAGAAGAAGATAACTTGTAAAAATAAATACAAATAATAAAAGCATGCAAATGATGAAAGCTTGCTAGCTGGCTAGCTGGGACTGGTGAGAGGCGAGTGTGACAGGTGTGTCCACCTGGGAGTGCTTTGAGACGGTGGAGGAGCTCAGCAGCACCCGCTGCTCGCCAGGGACACAAACTGCAGAGTGCAAGAAGTTAGTCTCCAAACACAAACAACTGCAGAGATAGAAGCTCCATTTGTTGCTAGATGTTTTCAACACAGAAAATGTGGCTAAGAGGATCAGGAAAGTCTGGACTTCAACTCACAACTCCACAATGAACATTGAAAGTCAACACAAACTACACAATATTGACTAAAGTATTTGGACACCTGCCCTGACTCACATATGAAGTTGAAGTGCCATACCATTCCTAACCCATAGGGGTCAATATGAAGCTATTACAGCTTCAACTCTTCTGGGAAGGCTGTCCACAAGGTTGTGGAGTGTGTTTATATCTTCTGGGAAGGCTGTCCACAAGGTTGTGGAGTGTGTTTATATCTTCTGGGAAGGCTGTCCACAAGGTTGTGGAGTGTGTTTATATCTTCTGGGAAGGCTGTCCACAAGGTTGTGGAGTGTGTTTATATCTTCTGGGAAGGCTGTCCACAAGGTTGCAGAGTGTGTTTATATCGTCTGGGAAGGCTGTCCACAAGGTTGCGGAGTGTGTTTATAGGAAGTGCATTGGTGAGGTCACACACTGATGTTGGTGGAGAAGGCCTGGCTCTCAGTCTCCGTTCTAATTCATCCCAAAGGTGTTCTGTCGGGTTCATGTCAGGACTCTGTGCAGGCCAGTCAAGTTCATCCACAGCAGACTGTGTCATCCATGTCTTTATGGACCTTGCTCATGTTGGAAGAGGAAGGGGCCGCTACAAACTGTTCCCACCAGGTTGGGAGCATGGAATTGTCCAAAATGTTTTGCTATCCTGGAGCATTCAAAGTTCCTTTCACTGGAACTAAGAAGCCAAGCCCAACTCCTGAAAAACAACCCCACACCATAATTCCTCCTCCACCAACTTTCACACTGGGCACAATGCAGTGAGAAATGTAGCGTTGTCCTGGCAACCTCCAAAGCCAGACTGCTCCATCAGATGTAAAAGTGTGACTCATCAGTCCAGAGAAGGTGTGTCCACTGCTCTAGAGTCCAGTGGTGATGTCCTTTACACCACTGCATCCCACGCTTTGCATTGGACTTGGTGATGTATGGCTTAGATGCAGCTGCTCGGCCATGGAAAGCCATTCCATGAAGCTCTCTGCGTACTGTACGTGGGCTAATTGGAAGGTGACATGAAGTTTGGAGCTGTGTAGCAAGTGACTGTGCAGAAAGTCTTTGCACTATGCTGACCTCTCTGGCAGTTTACCTGGCCTACCACTTTGCACTATGCTGACCTCTCTGGCAGTTTACCTGGCCTACCACTTTGCACTATGCTGACCTCTCTGTCACTTTACCTGGCCTACCACTTTGCACTATGCTGACCTCTCTGTCACTTTACCTGGCCTACCACTTTGCACTATGTTGACCTCTCTGTCACTTTACCTGGCCTACCACTTTGCACTATGTTGACCTCTCTGTCACTTTACCTGGCCTACCACTTTGCACTATGTTGACCTCTCTGTCACTTTACCTGGCCTACCACTTTGCACTATGTTGACCTCTCTGTCACTTTACCTGGCCTACCACTTTGCACTATGTTGACCTCTCTGTCACTTTACCTGGCCTACCACTTTGCACTATGTTGACCTCTCTGTCACTTTACCTGGCCTACCACTTTGCACTATGCTGACCTCTCTGTCACTTTACCTGGCCTACCACTTTGCACTATGCTGACCTCTCTGGCAGTTTACCTGGCCTACCACTTTGCACTATGCTGACCTCTCTGGCAGTTTACCTGGCCTACCACTTGGTGGCTGAGTTGCTGTTGTTCCCAAACTCTTCACTTTTATTAGAATAAAGTTGACTTTGGAATATTTAGGAGCGAGGAAATTTCAGGACTGGATTTGTTGCACAGGTGGCATCCTATGACAGTTCCACGCTGGAAATCACTGAAAGCGGCCCATTCTTTCACACATGTTTGTAGAAACAGTCTCCATGCCTAAGTGCTGGATTTGATACACCAGGCCAAGTGATTAGTGATTCTCATCATTTGGATGGCTGGACACCATACATTTGACAATATAGTGTATATATTTAATCACTTATTTTTTGACATTTTAGGGGAAACTGATGTATATATATATATACATATATATATATATATATATATATATATATATATATATGTATATATATATATATATATATATATATATATATATATATATATATATATATATATATATATATATATATATATATATATATGTATATATATATATATATATTTTAAACCTTACAGGTTTGAATGAAAAACACAAATATTGATATTATGAAATTCAACTTAGCATTTAACATAGCTAGCGATTAGCACTGTAATTGCCAGCTAATGTTGAACAGTATTAGACTACATGAGTGTGAAGGTGACCTTGTGGGAGATATTTCATCATTATTAATGTTCTTAAAAACTTATTAATACATTTTTGATGCTCTAGCTAGGGTGGTCCCCATACCAATATTTTAGTACCGGTACCAAAATGTAGTTCCATACTTTTCTAAGTAAAGGGAACCACAAAAAATGTCATTATTGTCTTTATTGTAACACAAAATGTTAGGATACATGAAATATATATTTATTATTGTCATTTAGTCATTATAGTCCATATATGATGTAAATATTACATATATGTTACATTTTATATTGCTACTAGGGTACATGTTTAGTCAGCTATAAAACATCAATGTAATCATAGTAGTATCGACTAGATACGCTCCTGTACTTGGTATCATTACAGTGGATGTCAGGTGTAGATCCACCCATGGTGTTTGTTTACATTGTGACGGTGGTGAGCTATTGTATCCTCCTACGCTGTGTAGTGAAGCCTGTTTAGCTATTCCTCATCCTCCAGTGATAACAATACTTGTAAGAAACTTACTTTATTTGTCGCCATGGAGACCAGGATTAGTGATTTAGAAGTAGCTAAAACACTGTGGAGGGATGTTAGCCATGTATTAAAGCAGCTCTTCCTGAGGGTGTTTCAGTGTTAGAACTTCACCTTTATCTTGACTTTTTACACCAACATTCTCCCTTTTCTGTCTACACACTGTGTCTGCTTGTACGTACTCTGTGTGTGTGCGCTGCCATACATGCTCCTCTGCTTTTCTGTCTACACACTGTGTCTGCTTGTAAGTACTCTGTGTGTGCGCGCTGCCATACATGCTCCTCTGCTTTTCTGTCTACACACTGTGTCTGCTTGTAAGTACTCTGTGTGTGTGCGCTGCCATACATGCTCCTCTGCTTTTCTGTCTACACACTGTGTCTGCTTGTAAGTACTCTGTGTGTGTGCGCTGCCATACATGCTCCTCTGCTTTTCTGTCCACACACTGTGTCTGCTTGTAAGTACTCTGTGTGTGTGCGCTGCCATACATGCTCCTCTGCTTTTCTGTCTACACACTGTGTCTGCTTCTAAGTACTCTGTGTGTGTGCGCTGCCATACATGCTCCTCTGCTTTTCTGTCCACACACTGTGTCTGCTTGTAAGTACTCTGTGTGTGTGCGCTGCCATACATGCTCCTCTGCTTTTCTGTCTACACACTGTGTCTGCTTGTAAGTACTCTGTGTGTGTGCGCTGCCATACATGCTCCTCTGCTTTTCTGTCTACACACTGTGTCTGCTTGTAAGTACTCTGTGTGTGTGCGCTGCCATACATGCTCCTCTGCTTTTCTGTCCACACACTGTGTCTGCTTGTAAGTACTCTGTGTGTGTGCGCTGCCATACATGCTCCTCTGCTTTTCTGTCTACACACTGTGTCTGCTTGTAAGTACTCTGTGTGTGTGCGCTGCCATACATGCTCCTCTGCTTTTCTGTCTACACACTGTGTCTGCTTGTAAGTACTCTGTGTGTGTGCGCTGCCATACATGCTCCTCTGCTTTTCTGTCTACACCAGGGGTCACCAACGCGGTGCCCGCGGGCACCAGGTCGCCCGTGAGGACCAGATGAGTCGCCCGCGGGCCTGTTCTAAAAAAAAAAAAAAAAAAAAAAAAAAAAAAAAAAAAAAAAAAAAATTTTAAAATTTTTTTTATTTTTTTATTTTTTTTTTTAAATTAAATCTACATAGAAAAAACACAAGATACACTTTCAATCAGTGCATCAACCCAAACAACCTCCCCCATGCACACTCATCCACACCCACTCACACAAAAGGGGTTATTTCTTTCTGCTACCAATATTCTGGTTCCCACAACATAGACAACACATCTGCAAGGGACACAGTCCCTGAAGCACACATGATTGTATAGGCTGCTGGTCCACTAACATTTTCATTAATTACTATTTTTTATGTAATTACTTTTATATTGTTTTACTTTCTTTTTTTATCCAAGAAAATGTTTTTTATTTATTTATCTTATTTTATTTTATTTTTTAAAAAAGGGTCTTATCTTTAACAGACCAGGTTGTCAATGAAATTAGATTTGTTTAAAGGGTTTTTTAAAGCAGGCCCAGTCCAGGTAATGTCCAAGTCGGACTCAGCAACACACACCTTCATTCATGTACACAGAAACAAATGAGGGAACACAACAGATTGCATATAATTTATAAACAAAATTACATTTTGAAAATAAGCATTTATGTACAGTCCAGATTATGTCCAGGTCACTCAAATGAGGGAACACAACAACAGATATCATATAATCTATAAACATAATTATACTTTCAAAATAAGACTTTGAGGACTTCTCATCTTTTCTTTAATGTTTTTTGGCATCATTATCGTTTTCAACCATGTAACTTTCTAAAGTTAGAAAATACTGAATAAATGTTTTAGAGAAAGTAATACTAAGTGAATATCTGTTTTTGGCCTTAAAAATAAACATTTTACAGAGTACTCTAATTAAATTGACTAAATCATGATTGTCAATGAACTCTCCTAAAATAACAGAAACCACATTAAGCTTCATAAACAAACCAATCCTTAAACACATTTTTTCAACTTCCACCCAAAACAAAGACACAATATGACAATACCAAAACAAATGCAGGGTGGATTCAGGCTCCTGACAACAAAATCGGCAATCATCTGACTCTGTCATATTCCATAATTTTAACATTTTCCCTGTGGGTAAGAAGTTATAAATAATTTAAATTTGAATATAACGATTTTGCACATAGATAGTGGTTTTATAGATTAGTTTGAATATGGCATCCCATGGCAACGCGCAGTCAAAAAAGTCCTCCCATTTTCCATTTGTGTTGTATGAGGCAGCCTTCAAAGATTTCTTTATTAAATAAAAATTATATATTTTTCTATTTATTTTAGTTCCTTTTTGCCAACTAGAATTTCTTATTAGAGGTTTACAAACTAATAATTTAGTAGTTCCATAATTAATTATTTGTTTCCATCTTTTCCCAATGACTCCAGTTAGTTGATAAAATGAAAAGCTTGAGCAAGCATCACCATACATAGCTCTAAATTCATCATACTTCATCATTTTACCATTCTCATTGATAATATCATTGACAAAAATTATTCCTCTTTCAAACATATTTTTCCAAAAGAAAGGCTTTCCATCTATTACAATATTAGAGTTCATCCATATTATCTGCTGCAAAATATTGTCTCTTTTTTCTGGCACATCAAATTGAAAACACCACTATGAGTGGATTGTTTCCTTTATGAACCCCGCCATGTTTCCCAGCAGACTCTCTGGGAGGGGATCACTTGTAAAAAAGGATACCATTTTTTTTTATACAGTACATGTTTTTTGTCCAACAGGACATTTGTGTACCACTCAATGTTTAAATACATCTTTGGAACAATTGATGCTTTTAAAGACAGACACATAGCTTCAAGGTTGAGAAGTTTCAGGCCCCCATATTCATACTCTTTGTACAAAACCTTTCTTTTAATCTTTTCTGGTTTGCCGTTCCAGACAAAATCGAAGACCTTCCGCTCATAAATCTTAAAAAAGTTTTGTGATGGAGCTGGTAATGACAAAAACAAATAAATAAATTGAGGAATAATTAACGAGTTGGCAATAGACATTTTACCATACAAGGTTAGGGATTTCCCTTTCCATAATTGCATAATTTTGTCCAGCTTTCTTAGTCGATTATCATAATTTACTGAGCCTAGATCTTCCAGATTTTCTGGGACAACAACACCAAGTATGTTAACTGGTCCATCTGTCCACAAAACAGGCACTTTGCATTCCATTCGAAAGGACGTTCCCTTTAGTTTTCCGATCCTTAACATTTTACATTTATCATAATTAAGCTTAAGGCCAGATTGCTGTGAAAATATGTCCAAAAGATTAAGAAGGTTCTGCAAACAATGAGGAAAAATCTTATCTTTGTGAATCAGCCTTTTCTGACATGAACG
>NC_084737.1:4426853-4531853 GCF_033978785.1 Entelurus aequoreus | reverse complement strand
ATACACCCCCATACCATCACACATGCTGCCTACTACACTTTCACCCTAGAACATGTCTTGACCACTAATACACCCCCATACCATCACACATGCTGCCTTTTACACTTTCACCCTAGAACATGTCTTGACCACTAATACACCCCCATACCATCACACATGCTGCCTTCTACACTTTCACCCTAGAACATGTCTTGACCACTAATACACCCCCATACCATCACACATGCTGCCTACTACACTTTCACCCTAGAACATGTCTTGACCACTAATACACCCCCATACCATCACACATGCTGCCTTTTACACTTTCACCCTACAACATGTCTTGACCACTAATACACCCCATACCATCACACATGCTGCCTTCTACACTTTCACCCTAGAACATGTCTTGACCACTAATACACCCCCATACCATCACACATGTGCTGTGAATGTTGTGCTAAATGCAAGTGGACATTAAAGAGTGAGCGTCTGTCTCTGACGCTCACCAAGCTGTCACTCACAGACTGAGCAGCAACACTTCCTGGCATGAACTAAAGTGTGACTTGGTTAGCATCCAGTGTGATGTGATCTCATCTTTCAGTCACACTTTGTCTTGGAGATGCGACCTACGCCAACGAGTCTAGTCTTTTCTACGGCTCTTTATAGTGGCCCACCACAAATGATTCCCAGTTGTGAGACGTTTATTTGGGAGACTTTTTTTCCCAATGCACATTCAAATTGCAGTCCACTGTGCGTGTGTGTGTGTGTGTGTGTGTGTGTATAAATATGCATACATATATGAGTGTACATATATACCGTATTTTTCTGAGTATAAGTCGCACCGGCCGAAAATGCATAATAAAGAAGTAAAAAAACATATATAAGTCGCACTGGAGTATAAGTCGCATTTTTTGGGGAAATGTATTTGCTAAAAGCCAACACCAAGAATAGACATTTGAAAGGCAATTTAAAATGTGTAAAGAATAGTGAACAACAGGCTGAATAAGTGTACGTTATATGAGGCATAAATAACCAACTGCTATGTTAACCTCACATATTATGGTAAGAGTCATTCAAATAACTATAACATATAGAACATGCTATACGTTTAGCAAACAATCTGTCACGACTTATACTCAGAGGCGACTTATGTGTGAAATGATTGACACATTAGTGTAAAATATCAAATTATATTATTGATTTGATTCACGTAAGAGACTAGACGCTCAGTTAGCAGCTTGCATGTCCAACACAGGCAGTCTTGCAGCGTGCGAGGACTAGTTAGCAGCTAAGTTAGCAGCTTGCATGTCCAACACAGGCAGTCTTGCAGCGTGCGAGGACTAGTTAGCAGCTAAGTTAGCAGCTTGCATGTCCAACACAGGCAGTCTTGCAGCGTGCGAGGACTAGTTAGCAGCTAAGTTAGCAGCTTGCATGTCCAACACAAGCAGTCTTGCAGCGTGCGAGGACTAGTTAGCAGCTAAGTTAGCAGCTTGCATGTCCAACACAAGCAGTCTTGCAGCGTGCGAGGACTAGTTAGCAGCTAAGTTAGCAGCTTGCATGTCCAACACAAGCAGTCTTGCAGCGTGCGAGGACTAGTTAGCAGCTAAGTTAGCAGCTTGCATGTCCAACACAAGCAGTCTTGCAGCGTGTGAGGACTAGTTAGCAGCTAAGTTAGCAGCTTGCATGTCCAACACAAGCAGTCTTGCAGCGTGCGAGGACTAGTTAGCAGCTAAGTTAGCAGCTTGCATGTCCAACACAAGCAGTCTTGCAGCGTGCGAGGACTAGTTAGCAGCTAAGTTAGCAGCTTGCATGTCCAACACAAGCAGTCTTGCAGCGTGCGAGGACTAGTTAGCAGCTAAGTTAGCAGCTTGCATGTCCAACACAAGCAGTCTTGCAGCGTGCGAGGACTAGTTAGCAGCTAAGTTAGCAGCTTGCATGTCCAACACAGGCAGTCTTGCAGCGTGCGAGGACTAGTTAGCAGCTAAGTTAGCAGCTTGCATGTCCAACACAAGCAGTCTTGCAGCGTGCGAGGACTAGTTAGCAGCTAAGTTAGCAGCTTGCATGTCCAACACAAGCAGTCTTGCAGCGTGTGAGGACTAGTTAGCAGCTAAGTTAGCAGCTTGCATGTCCAACACAAGCAGTCTTGCAGCGTGCGAGGACTAGTTAGCAGCTAAGTTAGCAGCTTGCATGTCCAACACAAGCAGTCTTGCAGCGTGCGAGGACTAGTTAGCAGCTAAGTTAGCAGCTTGCATGTCCAACACAAGCAGTCTTGCAGCGTGCGAGGACTAGTTAGCAGCTAAGTTAGCAGCTTGCATGTCCAACACAAGCAGTCTTGCAGCGTGCGAGGACTAGTTAGCAGCTAAGTTAGCAGCTTGCATGTCCAACACAAGCAGTCTTGCAGCGTGCGAGGACTAGTTAGCAGCTAAGTTAGCAGCTTGCATGTCCAACACAGGCAGTCTTGCAGCGTGCGAGGACTAGTTAGCAGCTGCACACAGAAGCTATCATTAGACAAGGTTGTCAACATAAAGAAGAATCAAACAACAAGAGTTATGTTACTTACACATGCAAAGCAGTATTAGTCCAGTAACAAACGTGTCCGCATCAGTCAACTTACTTTCATGAATTATTGTGGCCACTAGATGTCGCCAAAAAACAATTACCATTCCACTTCAGCTTAAAGACAGCAGACGGTTAATGTTATCTGTACTGTAAAGTTCAAATTTGAATGACAATAAAAAAGAAGTCTAAGTCTAATAATAAATATTTTCATATCTACCTGACTCATTCACTTCATGCAACCTTTTCTAAAATTCCACGTTATAAAATGATAAAAGTTTGTCCGTTTTATTGAATAAAATAATGGTCTGAAAGATCCAATATTCAGGGGTTCCTAAACATTTTGACCTGGGGGCCCACTAAAGTATTAACACAGAATTAGTCAAATACTCTTCATTTCAATCATTTTCAATAATTACATGTGCAGTTTAATAGAATAAACCTCGTTAAATGATATGAAAACATTACTTGGATTGTGATCAAGGCTTAGGTCAGGCTGATTGCAAGTACTAATCAAATATACTGCAAAAGAAGGGACACTGAAGAAAAATAAACGTACATACAATTATGAATACATTCCAACTAAACTCATAATAAATAACATTTATGATTGTTAAATAAATTGTCAGTAAAGTTTAAATGCAAATGAAATGTTGTCACATTTTTTGCACTTGACAAAATTCTCACTGACTTTAGACTTGAAGAGAATTGAAAGCTTCAAGTAAAATAGAGAATGATGACACAAGCATATTTGAATATTTAGATCAAAAGGCTCTTTCCACTAATAAATGCTGATCAGCCAAGTACTAAAACACACTTTTGTTCTGTTTGAAATGTAGCAATACAAATAAATAAATAAATACTTCAATTGTAAAGAAAGAATGACTTCGAAGTAAAGGTTTGAGTACAAATGTATCATCTTCTTTTGGGATTCTCATAAAGATGAGCTCATACATTTGGTAACCCTGGGTTACTACACTAAGTACTGTACAGTAGGAATATTTCAAATGTACTATAAATGTGCGTGTATGAGAGAATCAAGTGTCATCATTTCAACACCTTTAATAATACAAAGCAATATCATTAAATACAAAGAAAAAGTATACTAATCAGTGCTAATGAGAAGACACAAATATGAAAGTACAATTGTGTAACGGTACTAAGCATGGCTACATGTTGACTTGGCTTTTTATTTGCACACATAATATTTACTTACACTTCTGAGTGTCATTTCAGCGTGTTGCTGCAGCCAGGAAGTAGTCTTTGCCATCACCTTAAATGTCCCAGTCTCGTCATAAAAAGTCTTTATACTGTAAGTATCGAACTTTATACACACTGTGAGTTACCAAATACGGAGGTGTTGACGTCGCCATGTAAAATTGCTAATGCTAATCAGTAGCATGTATATGGCGTATCTAATGCAAATTAGCATGGAGCTAGTGCATGGAGGCTTGCTTTCGAGCACTTTTCCACCAGAGAGGTTGGCTTTGTTGCCTCCTGTAAAAGTAGCCAATTTAGTAGCCATCCCTAAGCTAGCACGTGTTGCTATTTAGCCGCCAAGAGCGTTCACTTTGAGGTCCAACGCTCACAGATGTCTACGTGCTACCATGACTGTACCTGGACCGTCTCGGCCAGTGGAATGGTGGGGAAAAGAGCGTTGAAGAACTTAAGAAAACTAACCCCATTAAATGGTGATGGAATGTTGTCGGAGTTTGGCCAGGAGGAACTCGTGGGTCAAGTTATGTCTGGTGATGATGCCCACCATCTGGAAGTGGGAATGAAGCGTGAGAAGAAGAAAGAGGCTGAGGGACAAGAAGGACTCACTTCTCCCACGGCGTTGACCACAGGTAAGTGTCGCAGGCCCATGGTTCTGAACAGGTTGAAGACCTGCGAGATGCGGGTGCTGGGCGACACCGTGTAAGGACACGGGTTCATGTAAGGAGTCACGTCCTGCAGACACAGGAAGTCATCTGGGGAACCTAATATGGGCATCACTTCAAAACTCTACCACGATCATGCGGGGGCTGAGCTGGGTCAGGTCCAAGTCGTGGATGTCGGGGTAGCGAGGGTAATCTTCTGTCATCTCCGCGTACGTCAACCTGGGCTGGCTGGCACTCTGACAGGACAACACGGGGAAGTTACCATGACAACAAACTACTAATGTGGGATCACACCAGCACAAATGATAGGATTTATAAATGTTAATAAGGATACAATGTTGTGCAGAGGTGTACTTATAACAGTTTTATACACAAATGATACTATTTATAAATGTTAATAAGGATACAATGTTGTGCAGAGGTGTACTTATAACAGTTTTATACACAAATGATACTATGTATAAATGTTAATAAGGATACAATGTTGTGCAGAGGTGCACTTATAACAGTTTTATACACAAATGATACTATGTATAAATGTTAATAAGGATACAATGTTATGCAGAGGTGCACTTATAACAATTTTATACACAAATGATACTATTTATAAATGTTAATAAGGATACAATGTTATGCAGAGGTGCACTTATAACAATTTTATACACAAATGATACTATTTATAAATGTTAATAAGGATACAATGTTATGCAGAGGTGTACTTACAAGTATTTTGTAGACAACTGATAGTATTTATAAATGTTAATAAGGATACAATGTTATGCAGAGGTGTACTTATAACAATTTTATACACAAATGATAGTATTTATAAATGTTAATAAGGATACAATGTTATGCAGAGGTGTACTTATAACAGTTTTATACACAAATGATACTATGTATAAATGTTAATAAGGATACAATGTTATGCAGAGGTGTACTTACAACAATTTTGTAGACAAATGATACTATTTATAAATGTTAATAAGGTTACAATGTTATGCAGAGGTGTACTTACAACTATTTTGTAGACAACTGATAGTATTTATAAATGTTAATAAGGATACAATGTTATGCAGAGGTGTACTTATAACAGTTTTATACACAAATTATACTATTTATAAATGTTAATAAGGATACAATGTTATGCAGAGGTGCACTTATAACAATTTTATACACAAATGATAGTATTTATAAATGTTAATAAGGATACAATGTTATGCAGAGGTGTACTTATAACAGTTTTATACACAAATTATACTATTTATAAATGTTAATAAGGATACAATGTTATGCAGAGGTGCACTTATAACAATTTTATACACAAATGATAGTATTTATAAATGTTAATAAGGATACAATGTTATGCAGAGGTGTACTTATAACAGTTTTATACACAAATGATACTATTTATAAATGTTAATAAGGATACAATGTTGTGCAGAGGTGTACTTACAACCATTTTGTAGACAAATGATACTATTTATAAATGTTATTAAGGATACAATGTTGTGCAGAGGTGTACTTATAACAATTTTATACACAAATGATACTATTTATAAATGTTAAGGATACAATGTTATGCAGAGGTGTACTTATAACAGTTTTATACACAAATGATACTATCTATAAATGTTAATAAGGATACAATGTTATGCAGAGGTGTACTTATAACAATTTTGTAGACAGATGATAGTATTTATAAATGTTATTAAGGATACAATGTTATGCAGAGGTGTACTTATAACAATTTTGTAGACAAATGATAGTATTTATAAATGTTAATAAGGATACAATGTTGTGCAGAGGTGTACTTATAACAATTTTGTAGACAAATGATACTATTTATAAATGTTAATAAGGATACAATGTTATGCAGAGGTGCACTTATAACAGTTGTATACACAAATTATACTATCTATCGTAATGTAATCAAGCTAGCGTCGTAAGCATGAGCTAATAAGCTAACACGTTTACAAGTGTCTGCGTTAGTATTATTAACTTACAATGATATTCTTTTTGTATTGTTTCACTTTCACAAATTCCTCAGTAAATTCACTAAAAGGTCAGCGTGGAGTTATTGAGTCTATTTAGCTGATTGGAGAGCTAGCTTGCGCAGCTAGTGCGTCCATGACCATGACTGATGTTTTGTTTGATCGGCTGTTTTACTGCCCTGTCACAGACACCGTTTGGAAACAAATAAGGTACATTTCACAACGTATTTATCTGCGGCTAATATTTGGACAATAATTGTTCCCCTCTAAAATTGAGTGGGTGCAGCTTATGTGCTCTACAGTCTGGAAAATCGGGTACTTCCGGGTAAAACTTGCAAAAAATACCTTGTAATCTGTTTGGCCATTTGACCTGATTTGTTAAAGGTTTTGAAAGCAACATTGATTGTTACCGACTGGTTCTCAGCGTAACAGACGCCTCTCATGAGCAGGTTGACCAGCTGCGAGCGCAGGATGAGGCCGTGGAAGGTGAGCGGTCGGAAACGCTCCTCCATGCTCCACTCCTCGCTGGGGGACTGGTCTGGGTACAGGTTGGGGTATGGCATGTGCCTAAACACATGAGTATGATTTGAAGGAGGTGAATAGTAGCAGACATGTCGGTTCAACTTCATGACAAAGACTGAAAATAAGCCGGGGGTCTGTCCAAATATAATGAGTAGAAATAATGTCTGATGAAAATGACATGTAGCATTTAGACAAGCTACACTGTAGCAAAAGCCATCCAGGGCTCGAATGTAACCACGGCAACCGCAGCAAAAGCCACGACGGCCCTCGTCATTTGCCCTACAAAACTGACCAACATCTCTTGACTTTTTACCTGTTAATGGTCGAGGGATGTATTAATAAATGCTACAATGATCATTGGTGATAAAATTCCAGACGGTTAGTAATACATTTCATTATTTAATGACTGAAAAACCGTCATTTATTAATGCTATTTAGGCAACAGGAAGTCAGTAAACGCAGCCAAGCGCTTGGTTTAACCTCATTTTCCCTGGCTTCCCGAGACACTGCCTTGTTTGGATGGAGACAGGTGTGGACAATATTGTCCCCGCACTAAAAGTATACAGACAACTATTTGATGTTGCTTTTATTTCCTCAACACAGCGTCCATCAGCTGCTGTGACTGAGAGTTAACCATGAGAGGAAACATGCAGCAGGTGATGTGTCGTGAACGTTGTGGTCACAACTTCTTTATAAAGTTGTTTACTGGGACATTCACTCCTCCTTTATTTAACTGTATCAGTGTTCAAATAACATCAATACTAACTATAATGTCTTGTCATCTCATCCAATTGAACGCAGGCTGTGAAGATTGTGTATTCGATGTGAGAGGTGTCACTCTTTATTTTTGTTGGCGTTCTTAAATGTGTACTCCACCTCTTCCAGTTTTGATTTGGTCTTCCATGGTGAACAAGTCTAATGAATGTTTTATTACATTCGTCCAAATGTGTCCAACATGGTGGCTTTGCTAGACGTGGTCTACATGGCTAACAGAAACATCTCTGCCATCTTGCACTACTTTTTTATATATACATCTTCTCTTCTCTTCTACCACTCTCCGGTCGTCATTTGTTGTGATTTCACTTCCTGGTTCCAGGACCCGCCTTATCTTGCCTCTGATTGGCCTGTCCCTCATGTCAACCAATGGTGACTCATCATTGTAACCAATCATGATGTTCTTATACGTAAACCAACCAATCATCGTTGATGTTTCCCCTGTAGTTTGTGGAGTTGTTTCACTACGTAGCTTACATTTTCAATGGAGAAGCCGACTTTTTACCACTGGATTATCAAAAAGAAAAACAATGTTTTTTACTTTTACAGAGATAAAAACGATGGATTAGTGACTATTAGGGTTGCAAATTGGTGGAAAGTTTCTGGTAAATTTCCGTAAACTTTCCGGAAGTTAAGCTCGGGAAGTTTGGAAATGTTGACCATTTTTGGATTATTCAAAGTTGGCCAGCGTCCATCTTATTGTGTAGAATAAGATGAGAAGCGTGTAAAAGACTAATGCAATGCCACACACAGATATAAATAGTCAGCTAAACAATTGGAGTAGTCTTTAAAACAATTTGACTGATGGACAAATGAATAGAAATAGGCTAGATGAATAAATGAACATGCTAAATCAAACTATAAGCTACATTCTTGTATGACAACAGAATGGCTAGCAGAACAGAAGGCAGAGGAAACTACACCTTTTCATTTAGTTGAACTTTACACATCACAAAAAAGGTACATTCGGATCGCTAACGTTGTTAGCATAAATGAATGGGATTTAACATAGAGAAAATGAGCATCACGGCTAACGGAGAAATATTTTGGGTTCATTATGAGACTGTGGTGGTACATAAACCTAGCTAGCTAGAGATATTGGCCCCAAAATCATTGAACAAGTACAGGAACAGCTAGTCTGCTGGAGTAGTCTACAGTCATACAGTAACAAGCAATTACACCACTTAAATACCATAGATCAAATATATTTACCCCATCAACACTTACCTGACTGGATGAAGTCAAATACTAGTGTGGCCTCAATAGCCCTGCTATAGTGTGTTGCATGCTGGGAATTATCTGTGCATGTGATGGAGGAATGCACTGCACGTGTGATGGAGGAATGCACAGTGCAGGGTTGAAATTCTGCTGAATTTGCATGAAATCAGGTTGTTTTAGCTAATAATCATGCTGCAAGATCTAGAATGTTGCATTCAATGTTTATTCCCGTTAATTCCCATGGAAAGTTTTCAACTTTGAATATTCCCGGAATGTTGCAACCCTGGTGACTGTAGAGGGAAAAGTCCCATGGGTGTAGCAGTTTTAGTGTGCTGTACCTTACCTCCTGTCCAACATCTGCTGTAAGAGGTCCTCTCTCTCCTCGGCCGGCTCTACCACAGCAGCCTGCTCGTCGCACACGTTCCTCAGTTCGCTGGAGGGGTACGACTTCATGGACTGGCAGCGGCGCCGTTGCTCGCTGGCGCGGGACACGATGCTGGATTTCTACATGAGCAAACACAAAAAAACAGCAACATTTTGCATTCTCTGAACCAGGGCGGTCCAAAGTGTGGCCGCTCAAGTCTTCTTGGACCACAACATATTTTCCAGAAAAACAGTAAAAACGTAAGTAAAAAAAAAAAAGAGCAGAAAGACGTAATGTAATTAGGAAAAAGATGAACATTTTATGCAAAAGTAATGCAAATTAACTCAAAAAGTACGTGGGGGACATTTTGATATTTATTTTATTTTGTAAAAAAAACGCTACAAACAGACGTTACATAATATCAAAACTTGTGTTATAGGTCAGTGGTCCCCAACCACCGGGCCGCAGCCCAGTACCGGTCCGTGGATCGATTGGTACAAGAAATAAAAATTAAAAAAATATATTTTTTATTTTTTAAAATGAAATCAACATAAAAAACCCAAGATACACTCACAATTAGTGCACCAACTTACAATTAGTGCACCAACTTACAATTAGTGCACCAACTTACAATTAGTGCACCAACTTACAATTAGTGCACCAACTTACAATTAGTGCACCAACTTACAATTAGTGCACCAACTTACAATTAGTGCACCAACTCACAATTAGTGCACCAACTTACAATTAGTGCACCAACTTACAATTAGTGCACCAACTTACAATTAGTGCACCAACTTACAATTAGTGCACCAACTTACAATTAGTGCACCAACTTACAATTAGTGCACCAACTTACAATTAGTGCACCAACTTACAATTAGTGCACCAACTTACAATTAGTGCACCAACTTACAATTAGTGCACCAACTTACAATTAGTGCACCAACTCACAATTAGTGCACCAACTTACAATTAGTGCACCAACTTACAATTAGTGCACCAACTTACAATTAGTGCACCAACTTACAATTAGTGCACCAACTTACAATTAGTGCACCAACTTACAATTAGTGCACCAACTTACAATTAGTGCACCAACTTACAATTAGTGCACCAACTTACAATTAGTGCACCAACTTACAATTAGTGCACCAACTTACAATTAGTGCACCAACTTACAAAACCTCCCTCCCCCATTCACACAAAAGGGTTGTTTCTTTCTGTTATTAATATTTCTGCTTCCTACATTATATATCAATATATATCAATACAGTCTGCAGGGATACGGTCCATAAGCACACATGATTGTATTTTTTTATGACAAAAAATAAGTAAATAAATAAAATAAAATACCATACACCCCCGGTCCGTGGGATACATTTTCAAGCGTTGATTGGTCCGCAGTTCCAAAAAGGTTGGGGACGACTCTTACAGGTCAGTTGTATTATTACCAGTATGACAATGTAATCTTTTTCTCATGTATTTCCACTCTTTTTTCTTTTCCGACAACATTCCAAGAACACCAGAGTAAATGGCCGCACTTAGGACATGACCTTGTCACCTGTAGCACAAAGCTGTGTCATCTTTCTATATGCAATACAGGATTCATATGGCCCCATTTGTCCTGGTTTACCTGACACACGAAACGTGACAAATTTGGGGTACGCTCTATCCACCAGTGTTGTGTTTTGTGGCAATTCCAACTCTGACCCCAGCTATGCAGAGTGGTGCTTTCATTTATTTTCAGCAGACTGCATTGCAAATTAATTACTTCCTCTCTTCCTCTCATGCAAGATGTATGTCTGTTTTCAGCATTTTTTTTTTTTACAAAATGAAAAAATATGAAAATGGCCCCCATATATGTTGACTTTATATTACTTGGTGAACAAAGTTTGGCCACTCCTGATGTGATGTTGCTCCAAATGATATGTAAATCAATCCTGCCCTCCAATAAGTCTTTTCTTCTATCCAGTCAAGTCATTTACAAAAGGTAAACATGTAGACTACTAGGAGCTAGCAGCTACACGACAGCTAAGCACACAAGCTAGACAGGTAATAAGTGTCCTTAATTGAACAATATTGCAGTCTGTAGCGGCAGATTTGTCAATATAAACAAGTATCAAAAAATGATAGCTGCTCACTTATGCTGTCTTTAAGTTAAGGTGGAGTGGCCACAATAACTCATAAAGTTAAACTCCTGACGTGGCAAGTTGAATGATGCAGACACGTTTGTTACTGGATACTTTCTAATACTGCCTTGGAGACTTTGTATGTGTAAATAATATGCAACTATCATTATTTGATACTTGTTTATGTTGACAAATGTGCTGTTTTACACATGCAAAGTCTCCAAGGCTGAAGTGTATTAGAAAGGACGCAGTAACAAACGTGTCTGCATTAACAAGCATGTTTTTTGTACAATATTTTTAACTGTGTAGCACTACGAAGCGCAGGCATACCATAACGATATTGGAGATCTGAGTATTGGTGTCCAACGCTAAAACATACTTTTCTTTAGTTTTGTTGGGAAAAACACGTTATAAAAGTTATAAAAGTCACACAGAACAATGGTAGGTATAAAAAACACTAACCTATTTATTATTAACCCTCTGGAATGCACTTATGCTGTCTTTAAGTTAAGGTGGAGTGGCCACAATAACTCATAAAGTTAAACTCCTGATGTGGCAAGTTGAATGATGCAGACACGTTTGTTACTGGATACTTTCTAACACTGCCTTGGAGACTTTGTATGTGTAAATAATATGCAACTATCATTATTTGATACTTGTTTATGTTGACAAATGTGCTGTTTTACACTGCAATATTGTTGGATTGTGGTGTGCTTAGCTGTTGTGTAGCTGCTAGCTCCATGTAGCCTACATGTTTACCTTTTTGTAAACGACTTGACTAAAATAGACCAACATTGCGTGCTTATTGGAGGACGTTTGGATGTTAAGTGGACTGCTTGTATCGCAGATTTCAGACACGAGCCCATTGAATGCGATACGTACATGTTTGCTGATAGGAGCGATATCAATAGTCCAAGAAGGGGAAGTACCTTGAAGTGGATGTTGTTGCTGACCAGGATGTTTCCCTTTATGAAGTCCCGCTCGTTCTGGCGATTCTCTGTGACCACGGGGAAGGCGTGATAAATGGTGGTCCGCAGGATGCTGACCAGGGACTGGACGCGGGTGTGCGGGTACACGTAGGTCAGGTTGGGCTCCATGATGTCGCTGGCCGTCAACCTTTGGTAGATGAAACATAAGACAGGCTGTTAGAATAATTATATAGAAGTTATCACACAACTCTTATGCTTCAAGGCCGTCGCTCTAGTTCAGGGGTCACCAACGCGGTGCCCGCGGGCACCAGGTAGCCCGTAAGGACCAGATGAGTAGCCCACTGGCCTGTTCTAAAAATAGCTCAAATAGCAGCACTTACCAGTGAGCTGCCTCTATTTTTTAAGTTTTATTTATTTACTAGCAAGCTGGTCTCGCTTTGCTCGACATTTTTAATTCTAAGAGAGACAAAACTCAAATAGAATTTGAAAATCCAAGGAAATATTTTAAAGACTTGGTCTTCACTTGTTTAAATAAACTCATTATTTTTTTTACTTTGCTTCTTATAACTTTCAGAAAGACAATTTTAGAGAAAAAATACAACCTTAAAAATGATTTTAGGATTTTTAAACACATATACCTTTTTACCTTTTAAATTCCTTCCTCTTCTTTCCTGACAATTTAAATCAATGTTCAAGTAAATTTATTTTTTTTATTGTAAAGAATAATAAATACATTTTTATTTAATTCTTCATTTTAGCTTCTGTTTTTTCGACAAAGAATATTTGTGAAATATTTCTTCAAACTTATCATGATTAAATTTCAAAAAAATTATTCTGGCAAATCTAGAAAATCTGTAGAATCAAATTTAAATCTTATTTCAAAGTCTTTTGAATTTCTTTTAAAATTTTTGTTCTGGAAAATCTAGAAGAAATAATGATTTGTCTTTGTTAGAAATATAGCTTGGTCCAATTTGTTATATATTCTAACAAAGTGTAGATTGGATTTTAGCCTATTTAAAACATGTCATCAAAATTCTAAAATTAATCTTAATCACGAAAAATGACTAATGATGTTCCATAAATTCTTTTTTAAATTTTTTCAAAAAGATTCGAATGAGCTAGTTTTTCTCTTCTTTTTTTCGGTTGAATTTTGAATTTTAAAGAGTCAAAATTGAAGATAAACTATGTTTAAAAATTTAATTGTCATTTTTTTCGTGTTTTCTCAATCAATCAATCAATCAATGTTTATTTATATAGCCCTAAATCACAAGTGTCTCAAAGGGCTGCACAAGCCACAACTACATCCTCGGTACAGAGCCCACATACGGGCAAGGAAAAACTCACCCCAGTGAGTCGTTGGTCTCACGTTTTCTCCTCTTTTAAACCGTTCAATTAAGTGTAAATATCATTAATTATTAACAATAACAGAGTTAAAGGTAAATTGAGCAAATTGGCTATTTCTGGCAATTTATTGAAGTGTGTATCAAACTGGTAGCCCTTCACATTAATCACTACCCAAGAAGTAGCTCTTGCTTTCAAAAAGGTTGCTGACCCCTGGTATAGTTATTATCTATTGTGCTCAAGCTGTACTTTTTCTTTTGGTGCAAGGGCACACAACTTGTTATCTTCCACTGCAAGTTAGGAGTGGCCTCGCCGCAGATGTTTTCTGTCTTTCAGCCTGCTAACAGCCAAGGACGAACCAGCACCTCAACGAAGATAAGACGTATCATCAGCAGGCAGACAAAGCAGAGACAGGGCACAATCACAAGGCCCCCAGCACATTTCCGATCTGAATAATCACGTATTGTGCGTACTGAGCTGCTTGCATAATGCGTGACCCCTCCCTTTAGAAGCAGCCTCAGCCATGTAACTAGGGAACTCCCAAACTGAATAAATAGAGGAGCGCGTGGGCTGTGCCTCAGAGCGTAGGGTGAGACTGTAACTGAGTGTGCAGCTCCATGCGTTCTCCTCATGAGCAAAATTGAACTCTGTCTCTGCCTGATTCCTTGCTTCTTGTTCTGTTTAATAGATAGTTTGGTGCTTAAACCTGACACAGGCGTTCATAAAGTTAGACTGATTCAGGACACATTGAGTACAAGACTTTAATTCAAGTTTGGTGATTATAGCTCGCAGAAAAGGAAAACCCACAAATCTGCGACTCAGAAAATGCAAATATGGTCAATAATGGAATTATGTCACATCCAAATCAGCAAATTATGTCACATCCAAATCAGCAAATTATGTCACATCCAAATCAGCAAATTATGTCACATCCAAATCAGCAAATTATGTCACATCCAAATCAGCAAATTATGTCACATCCAAATCAGCAAATTATGTCACATCCAAATCAGCAAATTATGTCACATCCAAATCAGCAAATGAACTCAAAACCTTTAAAGTGTCCAAAGTAGCTCATTTTTTTTAAACAGCCCGCGGCACAAAAGTTAGCATTCTAATATTATTTTAGCTAATTTTTCAGGAATACGCCTCAGCTTCAAATAGTTTGATACTTGCCTGTCAGCACGTTAACTGCTAGAGTTTATGAAGCTAGTTTTGTGGGCGTACACCTCAGTCATATTTTAGTACTGGATTAAATATTGTCTAATTATGCAAACATATATTATCAAACCATTCTCTTAATAGAAATAAAAACTAATAATAATGATTTCAAAGCAAGTTATCCATCAAATTGTGCAATGTAAAAGTAGCAATAGATTTCATGGTCAAATTGTGACATTTACTGTGCTTTTTACAGCATTTTTATCGAAATGAAAAAAACTTTTACCGTAATAAACTGTGATGCCGTTTTGGCATTTACAGTAATACACTGAAAATTCTACAGTTGTCGATTTCTGGTAAAAAAAAATTTTTTAAAAACTGGCACCTCAGGTGCCAACATTTTACTATAAAATTTCTGGTTTTTTTTATTTACAGTAAAAAAACAAATGTAAAGTTTACAGTAAATTCTGGCAACTAAGCTGCCTTTTTTTACCATAAAAACAGCAGTACTGTGTTTCCGTATACAGTAATATATACTACATTTTGAGGTGAAAATATTGCAACTTACCATATTTAATTTACATTTAAGTTTTTAAAAAAATCTATTAATAAAATGCATGAAAAATGTTATAATAATAGTATTCACTGTTAGAAGCGGCCCTCTGGGGCCAAACGTAAGTGCCATGTGGCCCTCAGTGAAAAGCACTTTCACACCTGTGGTAGAGTGCCACAGCTGCTCTTATCCCCAGGTGGCCCAGGTGGTTTATCCCCAGGTGGCCCAGCTGCTCTTATCCCCAGGTGGCCCAGGTGGCTTATCCCCAGGTGGCCCAGGTGGTTTATCCCCAGGTGGCCCAGCTGCTCTTATCCCCAGGTGGCCCAGGTGGTTTATCCCCAGGTGGCCCAGGTGGTTTATCCCCAGGTGGCCCAGCTGCTCTTATCCCCAGGTGGCCCAGGTGGTTTATCCCCAGGTGGCCCAGGTGGTTTATCCCCAGGTGGCCCAGCTGCTCTTATCCCCAGGTGGCCCAGGTGGCTTATCCCCAGGTGGCCCAGCTGCTCTTCTCCCCAGGTGGTTATCCCCAGGTGGCCCAGGTGGCTTATCCCCAGGTGGCCCAGGTGGCCCAGGTGGTTTATCCCCAGGTGGCCCAGCTGCTCTTATCCCCAGGTGGCCCAGGTGGTTTATCCCCAGGTGGCCCAGCTGCTCTTATCCCCAGGTGGCCCAGGTGGTTTATCCCCAGGTGGCCCAGGTGGTTTATCCCCAGGTGGCCCAGCTGCTCTTATCCCCAGGTGGCCCAGGTGGTTTATCCCCAGGTGGCCCAGGTGGTTTATCCCCAGGTGGCCCAGCTGCTCTTATCCCCAGGTGGCCCAGCTGCTCTTATCCCCAGGTGGCCCAGGTGGCTTATCCCCAGGTGGCCCAGCTGCTCTTATCCCCAGGTGGTTTATCCCCAGGTGGCCCAGGTGGCTTATCCCCAGGTGGCCCAGGTGGCTTATCCCCAGGTGGCCCAGGTGGTTTTATCCCCAGGTGGCCCAGGTGGTTTATCCCCAGGTGGCCCAGGTGGCTTATCCCCAGGTGGCCCAGGTGGCTTATCCCCAGGTGGCCCAGCTGCTCTTATCCCCAGGTGGCCCAGCTGCTCTTATCCCCAGGTGGCCCAGGTGGCTTATCCCCAGGTGGCCCAGGTGGCTTATCCCCAGGTGGCCCAGCTGGCTTATCCCCAGGTGGCCCAGCTGCTCTTATCCCCAGGTGGCCCAGGTGGTTTATCCCCAGGTGGCCCAGGTGGTTTATCCCCAGGTGGCCCAGCTGCTCTTATCCCCAGGTGGCCCAGGTGGTTTATCCCCAGGTGGCCCAGGTGGTTTATCCCCAGGTGGCCCAGCTGCTCTTATCCCCAGGTGGCCCAGCTGCTCTTATCCCCAGGTGGCCCAGCTGCTCTTATCCCCAGGTGGCCCAGGTGGCTTATCCCTAGGTGGCCCAGCTGCTCTTATCCCCAGGTGGTTTATCCCCAGGTGGCCCAGGTGGCTTATCCCCAGGTGGCCCAGGTGGTTTATCCCCAGGTGGCCCAGGTGGCTTATCCCCAGGTGGCCCAGGTGGCTTATCCCCAGGTGGCCCAGGTGGTTTTATCCCCAGGTGGCCCAGGTGGTTTATCCCCAGGTGGCCCAGGTGGCTTATCCCCAGGTGGCCCAGCTGCTCTTATCCCCAGGTGGCCCAGGTGGCTTATCCCCAGGTGGCCCAGGTGGCTTACCCCCAGGTGGCCCAGCTGCTCTTATCCCCAGGTGGCCCAGGTGGCTTATCCCCAGGTGGCCCAGGTGGCTTATCCCCAGGTGGCCCAGGTGGCTTATCCCCAGGTGGCCCAGGTGGCTTATCCCCAGGTGGCCCAGGTGGCTTATCCCCAGGTGGCCCAGGTGGTTTATCCCCAGGTGGCCCAGCTGCTCTTATCTCCAGGTGGCCCAGGTGGTTTATCCCCAGGTGGCCCAGGTGGCTTATCCCCAGGTGGCCCAGGTGGTTTATCCCCAGGTGGCCCAGGTGGTTATCCCCAGGTGGCCCAAACATGATCAGATTTTCAAAAACCTTGCGCCACTTTGCTCCAAGTGCAGAAATGAAACGTACTTGTCCATCTCCACCTCAGTCTCCCAGTCCAGCAGCGGCACTCCTCTCAGCTCAATGTGGATGTCATAGATGCCCTTGTTGAACACGTCTCCAGTCCACTTGGCCACCTGCTGGCCAGACGGGCAAATGCTCAGCAAATGACTTCATGATTAAAGTTATTTATATATGCCCCAAAGTGCTGTACAGATTGAAACAGAAAGGTAAACAACTAATAATAACAAGGAGTACAGATTATTCTATACATAAAACACAGTTGAAATGCACAAAAATACAAAACCAAAAAAGCTGAAAGATAATTTGCTATGTAAATAATAATAGAACCAATTCAAAATGCTGCTGTATTATTTCCTCAAAAAGATGATCAATCTACTGTCTGATTGACTGTTAATATCTGCTGTAACACTTCTGCTCCAATGTCATGAGCACTTGGATACTTGACGTTAGTTTTGGGCAATACCACAGAGCAAGTAGTTATCGAAGCGGTATTGGTCATACCAATGCTGATACTGATACTGATACTTCACACTTTCAATACCATTGACTGTGGGGCGGTATAGCTCGGTTGGTAGAGTGGCCGTGCCAGCAACTTGAGGGTTGCAGGTTCGATCCCCGCTTCCGCCATCCTAGTCACTGCTGTTGTGTCCTTGGGCAAGACACTTTACCCACCTGCTCCCAGTGCCACCCACACTGCTTTAAATGTAACTTAGATATTGGGCTTCACTATGTAAAGCGCTTTGAGTCACTAGAGAAAAGCGCTATATAAATATAATTCACTTCACTTCACTCATTCAATATTTCCTGAGTTTGTAAACCATAACAAAAACGATAAAAGATTTTGTGACGGTAAAAATATCAATCTAATCACTGTAGTATTAACCATATACTAATACTATACTTGGTATCATTATTGTTAATATTTGTACTGATCCACCCACCTTTGTTTACAATCAAGAGCTCTAGTTAGGCGGTTAGCATAGCTTATTGTATCCTCCTACGGTGTGTAGTGTAGCATGTTTAGCTATTCCATGTACTCCAGTGATAATGCTACTTGACTTACTGTAGAAGCACTGTGGAGGGACATTAACTCGCCAGTGAGGACGACGTTGTGTAGCTAGAATGTGTCAACATGCATTATCAACATATAACCAAAGTAATATATGCTCCATTTATATTGTTTATGTATACAACCTAGTGGAGTGTTTCTTAACCATAGGGCGGGGGCCGCCAAAAAATATCTGTTTCTCAGTTGTAATACCCTTCTCCACCACTTGTGGCAGTAATGACAATATCAAACAAACAGAAGAAGGCTGGAGCTAAAGTAATAGAGAAGTTTCTTTTTTTTTGTTTTTTTTTTGTTTTATAGAGAAGTTTCTTAAGCGCAAAAATTATGACTAAAGTGGTGAAGTTGTATTTTCATTTGCTCTTCAATTTTATTAACAGTACATATTCATTATAATTTTAGATGATTTTTTGCCAGTTATTTATATCGTTAAGTATATTTGGTTAGTACTTATTGACCTAAGTGTATGTGTTTAATAAATAATAATATTCTTGATTTTGTCTATTACCATTGTTGGTATATTCATTATTCCTACATAGTTGATACAAATGATTGTTACAGTGTAATAATTATTGTTACCTGTGGTAATGCCACTATGATACAACATCTGTATTATAGTCTTTGAACAAAGTAAGAGTGAAAGTCATGTGAATAATCACTGAATGGAGAACTGGGGGTGGGATTAAATAAGTTATCTTCTTCCCTTTCAGGCAAAACTGGACAATCATGCATTACATACTGTACATTACCTTTTGCACTTTATTCATTTATATTATTATGTGTGGTCAACTTGGTACTTTTTTATGTCATTGCCTGAAATAAATTAATTAATTAATTAATTAACACATCCTTTCATATTTTAAAAAATCAAGAGTAATTCAGTGTTAACATTTGAGTGGGCCCCAGCTCCCACCGAGGTGAAAAAGGCCCTATGGCAGGCCCGGCCCTAACCAATCTGGCGCCCTAGGCAAGATTTTAGGTGGCGCCCCCCCCATCGGCAGTGAAGTGTGTATACTCACAAGAAACCGAATAGCTTTGTCTTTGACCTTTTTTTTAACTTAAAGAAAGCAAATTAACAATCAGAATAGTTAACAAGATACAAAAAAATATGGATAAATAAATGAATACAAAAAATAAAAAATTAATATATGAAATACAATATTTTTTACATACATAAACACAAAATAAAACGTGTCAACAAGCTGCTTAAAATAAATTAAAAATACGACATAAATAAGGCACTGCACATAACAAGATATCAAACCAGTAGGACTTTAACAACTATATTACAAAAAAAGGGGATCCTACAGAGTTCTCTATTTGTGCTTTTTAATATTGCATTAACTAGAATGACTTACAAATTACTGTACACCAGGGAGTACTGTAATTACCTAACGTTACATTATTATTTTCCATAACAATTTAGCCCCCTCCACAATATTAACCCGACGTTAAAACAGAACTAGCTATTTATTGATTAGCAATTGCCGAATCATGTAACATTAGCTTAATGCTAAAAAGCCAGGTTACTATCACATTCTGTAACAGACAAATAATTTCATGTAGGCTAACGTTACCTACCTGCTACCTCTGTCTTTTTCTCGTTTCTCCTCTTCTTTTCTCTTTTTTCTTCCCTGGGCACCTGACAGTTTTGGCCGTTTAGACATCTTGTGTTGATTTTTTGATGTGGTGACGTCCAAAAAGAGTCATGATACGGGAAGGGAGGGGGCGCACCGTGCGGGGGGAGGGGGGGCGTAATGTTGTAACAAATAATATTTCTATTAAATAGGCTTTACTTTGCATTTTAATTAACGTGGGATTATTTTATGTATTTAGAAATAATAGTACCAACTTCTTTTTTTTTTTCCCTCCAACATTTGTGACACTGGCGTGGCGCCCCCTGATGGACGGCGCCCTTAGCATTTGCCTATACGGCCTATGCCACGGGCCGGCCCTGCCCTATGGTATACTACAAGAACAGTATTTCCACTGCTTCCCATATATGCCTTCATTTGTGGCGGCCCCTTCAAACTGATGGGATGGCATCGTATTTAGCTTCCTCATATGGAGGTGGTCCACCAGAGAATAAGAAGACGTAGCAGGAGGGATGAGTATTAAATATTTAGACCCTTCTGGATTGTTTTCTTTCAACTTTTGGAGAAGCCCGTGTGGCTCTTCTCAACCAGCTGCTTTTTGCTGACCTTTATTGTCAACATCCCTGAAAAAAATGGTCATGACGACGTCATTGACTGCCGCCCTGTGGTTTATAAACATTGCTTGAAATAAATAAGGACATACCATCAGGGTGATCATGATGGGGAGTCCGTATGTGATCTCGTTGGTGGACTCGATGAGGATGACGGTCAGACTGATGGTCATCCGGACAACTCCTCCCAGGAACGCAGCCGCTCCGATGAGGGCGAAGGTCCCGGCGTAGATGTCCATGCCCAGCTTCCTGCCACAGGATACACACGGTGACAACCTTCCCGCCTTTGGCACGACAACAACAGAGCGCAAAGTGTGAAAAGTGAAGTGAGAGAAAGTCCTGAAAGAAAAAGAGTCCACCAGGAAGGCAGCAGGACAGTTGCAAATAAAAGAGCTCAAAGTCAACCTGGGCAGAGATGATTAGTTGCTGCTTTACACTTTAAGGATGTTGGCAACCAAGCGTCCAAACGCGGCCCCGCAGAGCAGTGAAGGGACAAACAGACCGCTGGGTACGGACACGCCGTAGGTCCAACACGCCAACAGGAAGTAGAGCAGGAAGAACACTGACAGAGTCACGGGGCTGAAGGTACCTGAGAGGAGGGACAGGTAGTGAGCAGGAAGTCAAAAACACTTCAAATAGACCACATTTGTCCCACCATAAGCTGCACCCAATTACAGGTAGCGAGCAGGAAGTCAAAAACACTTCAAATAGACCACATTTGTCCCACCATAAGGCGCACCCGATTACAGGTAACGAGCAGGAAGTCAAAAACACTTCAAATAGACCACATTTGTCCCACCATAAGGTGCACCCGATTACAGGTAGCGAGCAGGAAGTCGAAAAAACACTTCAAATAGACCACATTTGTCCCACCATAAGCTGCACCCAATTACAGGTAGCGAGCAGGAAGTCAAAAACACTTCAAATAGACCACATTTGTCCCACCATAAGGCGCACCCGATTACAGGTAGCGAGCAGGAAGTCAAAAACACTTCAAATAGACCACATTTGTCCCACCATAAGGCGCACCCGATTACAGGTAGCGAGCAGGAAGTCGAAAAAACACTTCAAATAGACCACATTTGTCCCACCATAAGGCGCACCCGATTACAGGTAGCAAGCAGGAAGTCAAAAACACTTCAAATAGACCACATTTGTCCCACCATAAGGCGCACCCGATTACAGGTAGGCAAGGCAAGGCAAGGCAACTTTATTTGTATAGCGCTTTTCATACACAAGGCAGACTCAAAGTGCTTCACAGACAACAAAGTGAAATGAAAGAAAATAAAAGCAAAATTAAAATGCAGACAATAAAACAAAGGTAGCAAGCAGGAAGTCAAAAACACTTCAAATAGACCACATTTGTCCCACCATAAGGCGCACCCGATTACAGGTAGCGAGCAGGAAGTCAAAAACACTTCAAATAGACCACATTTGTCCCACCATAAGGCGCACCCGATTACAGGTAGCGAGCAGGAAGTCAAAAACACTTCAAATAGACCACATTTGTCCCACCATAAGGCGCACCCGATTACAGGTAGCAAGCAGGAAGTCAAAAACACTTCAAATAGACCACATTTGTCCCACCATAAGGCGCACCCGATTACAGGTAGCGAGCAGGAAGTCGAAAAAACACTTCAAATAGACCACATTTGTCCCACCATAAGGCGCACCCGATTACAGGTAGCAAGCAGGAAGTCAAAAACACTTCAAATAGACCACATTTGTCCCACCATAAGGCGCACCCGATTACAGGTAGCAAGCAGGAAGTCAAAAACACTTCAAATAGACCACATTTGTCCCACCATAAGGCGCACCCGATTACAGGTAGCAAGCAGGAAGTCAAAAACACTTCAAATAGACCACATTTGTCCAATATCAATATAGGTCTTGTCTCAAAGTAGATGTACTGTATCAATATAGGTCTTGTCTCAAAGTAGATGTACTGTATCAATATAGGTCTTGTCTCAAAGTAGATGTACTGTATCAATATAGGTCTTGTCTCAAAGTAGATGTACTGTATCAATATAGGTCTTGTCTCAAAGTAGGTGTACTGTATCAATATAGGTCTTGTCTCAAAGTAGATGTACTGTATCAATATAGGTCTTGTCTCAAAGTAGATGTACTGTATCAATATAGGTCTTGTCTCAAAGTAGATGTACTGTATCAATATAGGTCTTGTCTCAAAGTAGATGTACTGTATCAATATAGCTCTTGTCTCAAAGTAGGTGTACTGTATCAATATAGCTCTTGTCTCAAAGTAGGTGTACTGTCACCACCATTCACATCACACCCTGACTTATTTGGACTGTTTAGCTGTTTTCCTGTGTGTAGTGTTTTACTTCTTGTCTTGCGCTCCTATTTTGGTGTTTTTTCCTGTTTTGTTGGTATTTTCCTGTAGCAGTTTCATGTCTTCCTTGAGCAATATTCAGCGCATCTACTTTGTTTTAGCAATCAAGAATATTTCAGTTGTTGCTATCCTTCTTTGTGTGGACATTGTTGATTGTCATGTCATGTTCGGATGTACTTTGTGGACGCCGTCTTTGCTCCACAGTAAGTCTTTGCTGTCGTCCAGCATTCTGTTTTGTTTACTTTGTAGCCAGTTCAGTTTTAGTTTCGTTCCCTAAGCTTCAATGCCTTTTCTTAGGGGCACTCGCCTTTTGTTTATTTTTGGTTTAAGCATAAGATACCTTTTTACCTGCACACTGCCTCCCGCTGTCGTCTGCATATTGGGATCACCACAAATCATGTTCCTGACATCTACAAAGCAATTAGCTACCTGCTGCCACCTACTGATATGGAAGAGTATTACACGGTTACGCTGCCGAGCTCTAGACAGCACAGACACTCAACAACGGCACATTATTTGCAGACTACAATTACTTGTTTGCAAAAAATATTTTTACCCCAAATAGGTGAAATGACATGATCACCCACAGCACACCAGACTGTATCTCACGACACACCAGTGTGCCACGGCACAGTGGTTGAAAAACACTGGCATAGATGTTTTACAGATCATCGTCAAGTCACTTTCTGACAGTCGCTTCAGGATGCGCCGTTTTGTGGTACGTGCCTCCACTTCGACATTGTATTCTCCCCACCAGCTTTGTTGTACTGGTAATTTTTAGCGCTCCCATAGCGAGTCTACTGACAGATATAAGTTAGAACTTTACGCTACTTTATATTAGAAATATATGTCCTATAACAAGAAGAGGAAGAAGCTTATGCTAATAGGTGCCATGTTGGGGTCCTCATACACACACCATAATAATACTGCATGTTGAAGCACAGTACGTCTGACTATGGTACCCGTTATGCTCCCACAATCCATCAAGCGGTGCAGCTTAGTAGCCTACCAAAGTTGTATGAAAACATTTTGAAAGATTTTTGAGAGCCGTGTGTAATGTTCCATATTCTCAATGGAACATTCTTGCTTGCTTACGGGTTGCTTGCTAGCGTTATTTATTGAACAGAGGGCGTCAACCCCATCATTACACCACCTTGTGTCAAACGGAATGAATAGGTGTGCACTGTCCATTTTGGAGAACATGAAAGGATTTTAAGTGCACCTTGTAGTCTGAAAATATGCTACACATTTAGTCAGGTCCAAGTATTTCCTATAAGTGTGTGTGTGTGTGTGTGTGTGTGTGTGTGTGTGTGTGTGTGTGTGTGTGTGTGTGTGTGTGTGTGTGTGTGTGTGTGTGTGTGTGTGTGCCTCACCATCCTGGTGAAAGAGCTGGTGGATGGCAGCTTCCTGCGGGTTGAAGAAGAGCGTGGCCATGTCGTTATAAGTCTTGTTGGTGCAGAAGAAGTGTCGCATGGTTGAGTTGATGTCGTCGCCTGCAGACAGCTGCAGCAAGTGCCCTCACACATGACTTCTTCACATGGAAGACTCCTTCACAATGCACTTCAAACACGGTGGTACCACACCTCACATTTTTGGATCATTCCCTCTTTTACACTAAATTATGACGCCCCAATTTTCGTACGATTCCATTTTCCCACAAAATTCTACTCCCACTTTAAATGATTTGTTTTTCTCTGAAAACATTTGTATGCCACTTTTTTCAAATGCTTTGGTTTTTACCAAAAAAATGGTACGCACGTTCGTAGGATTCGGTCTTGACAAAATTCGGATGCTACACTTTTCGTATAATTCGGTTTTTCCACAAAAATTGCATGCACCACTTTTCATCTGATTCGGTTTTTTCCACAAAATGTGTTATATTAGTTTCTTCTGATACAATTCACACGCCCCACTTCATTATATGATTCAGTTTTTACACAAAATTGGTATTCAATCAAGAAGAAGAATACTGAATTTTAGGGATGTCCGATAATGGCTTTTTGCCGATATCCGATATTCCGATATTGTCCAACTCTTTAATTACCGATACCGATATCAACCGATATATGCAGTCGTGGAATTAACACATTATTATGCCTAATTTGGACAACCAGGTATGGTGAAGATAAGGTACTTTTTTTAAAAAATAGTAAAATAAGATAACTAAATTAAAAACATTTTCTTGAATAAAAAAGAAAGTAAAACAATATAAAAACAGTTACATAGAAACTAGTAATTAATAAAAATGAGTAAAATGAAGTGTTAAAGGTTAGTACTATTAGTGGAGCAGCAGCACGCACAATCATGTGTGCTTACGGACTGTATCCCTTGCAGACTGTAGTGATATATATTGATATATAATGTAGGAAGCAGAATATTAATAACAGAAAGAAATGGGGGGAGGGAGGTTTTTTGGGTTGGTGCACTAATTGTAAGTGTATCTTGTGTTTTTTATGTTGATTTAATATAAAAAAATAAAAAATAAAAATTTAAAAAACGATATAGATAATAAAAAAAACGATACCGATAATTTCCGCTATTACATTTTAACGCATTTATCGGCCAATAATATCGGCAGGCCGATATTATCGGACATCCCTACTGAATTTATTTAATTCATCCATTCTTTCACTCTCCAAATAATCTTACTTATCTCATCATATGAAATGTAACTTACTTCACCAATTATTTGTTTATTTATTTTTTTAATTGTGATTACTTATGGAGTATATTGTGAATAAATTGAGAACAGGAAGTGAACAAAAGTTTTAGCAACTGTTATGTAAAAGAAAAGGGGTAGGATTAAATAAGCTCTGCTTCTTCCTACTCCTTTTCCAACATGTTGAAAAGAGAAACTGGAAATTGTGATGCATCATGTTGTATGCATGCATGTGTGATGTATCATGTTGTATGCATGCATGTGTGATGTATCATGTTGTATGCATGCATGTGTGATGCATCATGTTGTATGCATGCATGTGTGATGCATCATGTTGTATGCATGCATGTGTGATGTATCATGTTGTATGCATGCATGTGTGATGTATCATGTTGTATGCATGCATGTGTGATGTATCATGTTGTAGGCATGCATGTGTGATGCATCATGTTGTATGCATGCATGTGTGATGTATCATGTTGTATGCATGCATGTGTGATGCATCATGTTGTAGGCATGCATGTGTGATGCATCATGTTGTATGCATGCATGTGTGATGTATCATGTTGTATGCATGCATGTGTGATGTATCATGTTGTATGCATGCATGTGTGATGTATCATGTTGTATGCATGCATGTGTGATGTATCATGTTGTATGCATGCATGTGTGATGTTTCATGTTGTATGCATGCATGTGTGATGCATCATGTTGTATGCATGCATGTGTGATGCATCATGTTGTATGCATGCATGTGTGATGTATCATGTTGTATGCATGCATGTGTGATGTATCATGTTGTATGCATGCATGTGTGATGCATCATGTTGTATGCATGCATGTGTGATGCATCATGTTGTATGCATGCATGTGTGATGTATCATGTTGTATGCATGCATGTGTGATGTATCTTGTTGTATGCATGCATGTGTGATGTATCTTGTTGTATGCATGCATGTGTGATGTATCATGTTGTATGCATGCATGTGTGATGTATCATGTTGTATGCATGCATGTGTGATGCATCATGTTGTATGCATGCATGTGTGATGCATCATGTTGTATGCATGCATGTGTGATGCATCATGTTGTATGCATGCATGTGTGATGTATCATGTTGTATGCATGCATGTGTGATGTATCATGTTGTATGCATGCATGTGTGATGCATCATGTTGTATGCATGCATGTGTGATGTATCATGTTGTATGCATGCATGTGTGATGTATCTTGTTGTATGCATGCATGTGTGATGTATCGTGTTGTATGCATGCATGTGTGATGTATCGTGTTGTATGCATGCATGTGTGATGCATCATGTTGTATGCATGCATGTGTGATGCATCATGTTGTATGCATGCATGTGTGATGCATCATGTTGTATGCATGCATGTGTGATGCATCATGTTGTATGCATGCATGTGTGATGCATCATGTTGTATGCATGCATGTGTGATGTATCATGTTGTATGCATGCATGTGTGATGTATCATGTTGTATGCATGCATGTGTGATGTATCATGTTGTATGCATGCATGTGTGATGTATCATGTTGTATGCATGCATGTGTGATGTATCATGTTGTATGCATGCATGTGTGATGTATCATGTTGTATGCATGCATGTGTGATGCATCATGTTGTATGCATGCATGTGTGATGCATCATGTTGTATGCATGCATGTGTGATGCATCATGTTGTATGCATGCATGTGTGATGTATCATGTTGTATGCATGCATGTGTGATGTATCATGTTGTATGCATGCATGTGTGATGCATCATGTTGTATGCATGCATGTGTGATGCATCATGTTGTATGCATGCATGTGTGATGCATCATGTTGTATGCATGCATGTGTGATGCATCATGTTGTATGCTTGCATGTTCCAAATCAACTCAAACTCTCCTACGCTTCGGTTTTGACAAAAATGGTATGCCCCACTATTTTGTATGATTCAGTCTTTCAACCAAATTGGTGCGCTTCATTTTGTTATGACTCAGTTTTTCCACTAAACTTTCTTTGTTGTTGATTTCTTTGTTTTCAAAAGGATTCCAATATAAGATTCGCTTTGTCCACCAAATTTGTAAACCCCACTTTTCCTAGGATTCCTTTTTTCAATAAACTTTACCGTAAATTCCGGACTTTTTTTTACACTTTGAGCCCTGCGGCTTACAAAACGGTGCGGCTAATTTATGGATTTTTCTATCTATATTTCAAAATATATTTCCAAATAAACTGACACGGCGCTATGGCGCCATCTTTTGGACGAGTTCTCTCACTGCAGGTGCTGCAGTGTCCTTCCATTTAGTACCTTCAACAACCAAAAGTACAGTGCCGTTTAATCTTCCAGCCGTCCATGAAGCTTCTACAACTCTTCTTTCATTACTCCAAGCAACATTTTACAATATAACTAAAACCATTCTTACATACTAAAGTGTCCCATGTGTGATGTCTGTAGGAGTGTTTTCATGCATATTTGTACGTGCTATCGCAATGTAATGACGCTAGTTAGCATTAGCTAATATGCTAAGACGTTAACAAGTGTCTGTGTTAGTATTATTAACTTACAATGGCATTCTGTTTGTATTGTTTCAGTTGGACAAATTCCTCGGTAAATTCAGCAAAACGTCAGCGTGGAGTTATTGAGTCTGTTTAGCTGATTGGAAAGCTAGCTTGCGCAGCTAGCGGGTCCATGACCATGACTGACCTTTTGTTTGATCAGCCGTTTTACTGCCGTGTTACAGATATAACAATATATCAGAATATAACAGAATATTTGTATGTAAATAAGTCATTTCACAACGTATATATCTGCGGCTTAAAGTCAGGTGCGGCTAATATATGGACAAATGTTTTTTCCCCTAAAATTTAGTGGGTGGGGCTAGTATACTGGTGCGCTCTATAGTCGGGAAAATATGGTATATGTCCAACTTTTCGTATGATTCGTTTTTTTGACAAAGTTCATAAAACACAATTTTTATATGATTCGGTTTTTCCACCAAATTCGTAAAGTCCACGTGTTCTATGATTCCTTTTTTGTTGTGACAAAATTCATACCACAGTATTCCTATTATTCTGCCTTTCAATAAATTCATATGCCCCACTTTTTGTGTAATTAGTTTTTTCGACAATCTTTTTATGCTTTGTTTCCTTTATACTATATTCGGATGACTGGCTTTTCATACCATTTGGTTTTTCGACAAAACATTTTCCTGTCCCATCTTATTCATCGTACGGCCAAATGTTCGGTTTGTTAAGCTAGCGTTTGCCGTGCTAATACAGTCTGTATAAAATAATCCACCGCGGGGGCAAAGAAAGTAGCGGGTGTCAGCACTTTGATAAAGAAGGTGAGAAACACTCAAATTTGCTTCAGTTTTCGTTTACATTTTTGGAAGGTGTTGCGTCGACCAGCATTCCTCCAATGGGGAATTCAAATTGCTAGTCTCTCCCAGATTCTTTTTATGGCAATAAACTGATGTTTATATTCAATCACCAGGCAGTAGTTGGTATTTTGTGGTTTATTCTCAAAGCTTAGAGGACAAACCTGAGACCAACCCAGCACCCAAGCGTTCCCTAGCCCGGTCCAGATCGGTCTGAAAACCATCACGAAAACATTCTGTTCCTCAATCTCTCCCCCCGCCCTCACGCCCGCACAGATGCCCATTGTGTCCGTTATCTCAAGTCGGCCCGAGAAGGGAAGCAGGGAGGACTCCTCTTCTCTGCCTCCTACTTCAAGGCCGTCCACAGTGCAAGCACTTTGTCATGAGACGATCAAAAAAGGAAAAAGAGTACAAGATGGAACATTAGCTATTTAAAATATGACTATAGTCATATAAAAGAAGTAACTCTTAATTATGGATAAATGTGGATATATGCATCCGTCAAAGGGAATACTAAAAAAGGCAGGTACCACTGTACTTGATTGTACTCAGTACTACGGTGGAGTATGCTTACTGTGGTGTTGTGGCTGTTGGGGGAGTACAAGTCCCTGCACTCCCCCAACAACATGGAGGCAGCAAATACAACCAGTGACGTCACCATGGCAACCAGCAGACTCTCTATCAGCCTACAAGGCCAAAGAGAAAAGTGCTGGGATAGGAATGAGAGCGTTGGGTGGACAGGTGTTACCTAATGAACTTGGCCTTGGGGTGGATGTGTTTCATGCGGTACTTGGTAAGGTTCTTGTTCATGCAGTTGAAGAGCGCCCCCAGCAGGCCACCCACGATCCCCATCAGGACAAAGAAGGCCAGGTCCACTGCTGTCCACAGGTGGCACTTTTTATCTCCGTCGAGACACTAACAAAGAAAACATGACTGCTGATCTTTTTGGATTCAACACCATCAAATTGTATATTCAGCCTTGCATGTCAAACATACTTTCAACTGTCGGACTGGATTATGGACTTCCTGGTTCTTAAACACAGTACATCTGTCCCTCGCGCTGTCCACACCGCGCTTACAATATGCAGCTTCACCGCATGTCACAGTTTATTTCCAGTATATTTCACATATTTTGGCTCAAATTAAAGGGGGCACTTTTTTTTTTATGTTGCCTATCGTTCACAATCATTATAGAATAGAATAGAGTTTTATTGTCATTACTGCAGTGAACAAGTTCAAAGAACAACGAAATTGGAGCAGATCCCCTAAGGTGCATAAACAATAATTGAGTAATATAAATAGTAAAAAAGATAAAAAAGAAGCTATGTATCTATATATATGCCGTATTTTTCAGAGTACCGGTATAAGTCGCACCGGCCGAAAATACATAATAAAGAAGTAAAAAAACATATATAAGTCGCACTGGAGTATAAGTCGCATTTTTTGGGGAAATGTATTTGCTAAAAGCCAACAGCAAGAATAGACATTTGAAAGGCAATTTAAAATGTGTAAAGAATAGTGAACAACAGGCTGAATAAGTGTACGTTATATGAGGCATAAATAACCAACTGGTATGTTAACCTCACATATTATGGTAAGAGTCATTCAAATAACTATAACATATAGAACATGCTATACGTTTACTGTCACTCCTAATCGCTAAATCCCATGAAATCTTATACGTCTAGTCTCTTACGTCAATGACATCAATAATATTATTTCATATTTTACGCTAATGTGTTCATCATTTCACACATAAGTCGCTCCTGAGTATAAGTCGCACCCCCGGCCAAAATATGAAAAAAACTGCCACTCATAGTCCGAAAAATACGGTGTATACATCCACACACATGCATATATCCATACATATGCACATATATACATAAACACATACACACACATATATATATATATATATATATATATATATATATATATATATATATATATATATATATATATATATATATATATATATATATATATATATTCACCAACTCGAGTATTTCATATATATATATATATATATATATATATATATATATATATATATATATATATAAAATACTTGACTTTCAGTGAATTCTAGCTATATATATATATATATATATATATATATATATATTTATTTTGTTTACATAGAGAAAAAAAAAATACTTGAATTTCAGTGTTCCGGTGGCTAGCCATTAGATGGCAGTATTGTCCTGTTTAACTTCTCCATTCATGGTGAGTCTATCATTTCGGCCGCCATGTCTGTAATTTCCTCTTCTTCTGCTTCGTCTCCTTGTTGTGTGCACAGTTGTGCACTCTCTAAAAGCCCTAGATGTTATGACGTCTTTGGGCAGGCAAGCTGTTTATATTGTGGGAAAGCGGACTGTTAGTCCCCACTCAGTCTCGGGTCCGCATTGAGCTGGAGGGGGCGTGTCCTCCAGCTCCGGCTGAATACCGGGAGTTTGTCGGGAGAAAATCTCTGCCGGGAGGTTGTCGGGAGAGGCGCTGAATACCGGGATTCTCCCGCTAAAAACGGGAGGGTTGGCAAGTATGATACATACATATATATATATATATATATACATATATATACACATACATATATACTGTACATACATACAGTATATACATATATACATATATACACACATATATACACATACATACATATATACACACATACATATATATACATATACATACAAATATATATATATATATACAAACACATATATATACATATACATATATACATATACATATGTATACATATACACATGTATGTGTGCATATACACATACATACACATATATACACATATACATACATACATACATATATACCTACACTAGCGTTCAAAAGTTTGGGGTCACATGTAAATGTCCTTATTTTTGAAGGAAAAGCACTGTACTTTTCAATGAAGATAACTTTAAACTAGTCTTAACTTTACAGAAATACACTCTATACATTGCTAATGTGGTAAATGACTATTCTAGCTGCAAATGTCTGCTTTTTGGTGCAATATCTACATAGGTGTATAGAGGCCCATTTCCAGCAACTATCACTCCAGTGTTCTAATGGTACAATGTGTTTGCTCATTGGCTCAGAAGGCTAATTGATGATTAGAAAACCCTTGTGCAATCATGTTCACACATCTGAAAACACTTTAGCTCCTTACAGAAGCTACAAAACTGACCTTCCTTTGAGCAGATTGACTTTCTGGAGCATCACATTTGTGGGCTCAATTAAACGCTCAAAATGGCCAGAAAAAGAGAACTTTCATCTGAAACTCCACAGTCTATTCTTGTTCTTAGAAATGAAGGCTATTCCACTAAATTGTTTGGGTGACCCCAAACTTTTGAACACTAGTGTACTTGCAGTGTGTATATTGTACATATTACATATTGTTATGAAGGTGTCTGTTACTACATTATATATATACTTGCAGTGTGTATATTGTACATATTACATATTGTTATGAAGGTGTCTGTTACTACATTATATATATATACTTGCAGTGTGTATATTGTACATATTACATATTGTTATGAAGGTGTCTGTTACTACATGATATATATACTTGCAGTGTGTATATTGTACATATTACATATTGTTATGAAGGTGTCTGTTACTACATGATATATATACTTGCAGTGTGTATATTGTACATATTACATATTGTTATGAAGGTGTCTGTTACTACATGATATATATACTTGCAGTGTGTATATTGTACATATTACATATTGTTATGAAGGTGTCTGTTACTACATGATATATATACTTGCAGTGTGTATATTGTACATATTACATATTGTTATGAAGGTGTCTGTTACTACATTATATATATACTTGCAGTGTGTATATTGTACATATTACATATTGTTATGAAGGTGTCTGTTACTACATGATATATATTCGCCAAGCAATACTTCTGTTTCCGGTTAAGGGTGACAATGCTAACAACACGGCGGCTCATGCTAACAAGACTGCGATGAGCAGCAGTCGGGACAATGGAAGTGGAGATGAAGTTTGACATGAATAACACAGCTGCGGCTCCAAATGACATACAGCAGGTGAGCCTTTGACTTGGCTGATATGGCATGACGACACGGGACACGCAATGCCAACAACAAAGCTAACGGTCGTAGCTGCAAATGTTAAGTTGGCCAAGTTTTAGCGGAACAAGGTATGGCTGTGGGTTCAGCACGTGAAAGCCCAGTTCTAACTAACCAGGATGTGATGAAGTATTTCCATGTCGTGGTTGTGTTGTAGTGGCTGGGTGATGCTTAGAGGATAAAGTGACTTATTTTATGTTTAGAGGCCTCTAATAATAACCGATTTTTCATGCATTGACTATGAAAATATCCAATGTATTAATACTAATACTAGTAAAATCTCCCATGGAACTTCTGTTGTTTATGCTTGTGTTGTTTTAAGCTAGTTTAGGGATTAGCATACCTTGTCTGTAACATGTTTGGCCTCATTCTCCAGTGATAACACTACTTGTAAGAAATGTACTTCATTTGCCACAATAGAGGTGACGATTATTGACTTAGCGGAGCGGCTCCACACTGTGTATGAACATACACGGTTAGTCAACCTCTAAAAGTCTGCACAATTATTATTCATTTACCTTGAATTCTCCAAAGTTGAGCAGGCCAGGAAGCTGGAAGGAGCCCCACTTATTAAAGTTGATACCGGAGCGGAAAAAGTTGAGGGTGAATGTCGCCGACATTGAGCAAAAGAGCTGCAACACAAGATTGAAAAGTAGCACTGAGGTCAGGAAGCGTTCAGTTCAGGGTGTCTGCGGCACATTTGAAAAATAATATAAAACAATTAAAAAAAACATTAAAAAGTGGAGTAAAAGAGCAAGCAGGCGTAATGTAATGAGAAATTGTTGCAATATTGACAATAATAACACAAGTTGTTTTACTTTAAAACTGTCATTGCTCAAAAAATAATAAAAAGGTATAATTGACAAATAGATCTGAAGTTGATGTAGAGCAGGGGTCACCAACCTTTTTGAAAGCAAGAGCTACTTCTTGGGTAGTGATTAATGCGAAGGGCTACCAGTTTGATACACACTTCAATAAATGGCCAGAAATAGCCAATTTGCTCAATTTACCTTTAACTCTATGTTATTATTAATAATTAATGATATTTACACTTAATTGAATGGTTTAAAAGAGGAGAAAACACAAAAAAAATTACAATTAAATTTTGAAACAGTTTATCTTGTGGGGCGGTATAGCTCGGTTGGTAGAGCGGCCGTGCCAGCAACTTGAGGGTTGCAGGTTCGATCCCCGCTTCCGCCATCCTAGTCACTGCCGTTGTGTCCTTGGGCAAGACACTTACACTTTACCCACCTGCTCCCAGTGCCACCCACACTGGTTTGAATGTAACTTAGATATTGGGTTTCACTATGTAAAGCGCTTTGAGTCACTTGAGAAAAAGCGCTATATAAATGTAATTCACTTCACTTCACTTCATCTTCAATTTCGACTCTTTAAAATTCAAAATTCAACCGAAAAAAAGAACAGAAAAAATTTAAAAAAAATTTTATGGAACTTCATTAGTAATTTTTCCTGATTAAGATTAATTTTTAGAATTTTGATGACATGTTTTAAATAGGTTAAAATCCAATCTACACTTTGTTAGAATATATAACAAATTGGACCAAGCTATATTTCTAACAAAGACAAATCATTATTTCTTCTAGATTTTCCAGAACAAATTTTTTTTAAAGAAATTCAAAAGACTTTGAAATAAGCTTTAAATTTGATTCTACAGATTTTCTAGATTTGCCAGAATAATTTTTTTGAATATTAATCATAATAAGTTTGAAGAAATATTTCACAAATATTCTTCATCGAAAAAACAGAAGCTAAAATGAAGAATTAAATCAAAATGTATTTATTATTCTTTACAATAAAAAAAATAAATTTACTTGAACATTGATTTAAATTGTCAGGAAAGAAGAGGAAGGAATTCAAAAGGTAAAAAGGTATATGTGTTTAAAAATCCTAAAATCATTTTTAAGGTTGTATTTTTTCTCTAAAATTGTCTTTCTGAAAGTTATAAGAAGCAAAGTAAAAAAAATAATGAATTTATTTAAACAAGTGAAGACCAAGTCTTTAAAATATTTTCTTGGATTTTCAAATTCTATTTGAGTTTTGTCTCTCTTAGAATTAAAAATGTCGGGCAAAGTGAGACCAGCTTGCTAGTAAATAAATAAAATGTAAAAAATCGAGGCAGCTCACTGGTAAGTGCTGCTATTTGAGCTATTTTTAGAACAGGCCAGCGGGCTACTCATCTGGTCCTTACGGGCTACCTGGTGCCCGTGGGCACCGCGTTGGTGACCCCTGATCTAGAGATTTAAGCATTGAAAGTAAAAATAACATTTATCTATATATGTGTGAATGTTGTCTGTCTATCTGTGTTGGCCCTGTGATGAGGTGGTGACTTGTCCAGGGTGTACCCCGCCTTCCGCCCCAATGCAGATGAGATAGGCTCCAGCACCCCCGCGACCCCAAACAGGACAAGCGGTAGAAAATGGATGGATTAATTTTTTTTAGCACTTTTATGAGTCGGGGACTTTTAGTCTGATCTTTTTTTTAAACTGTCATTGCTCAAAAAATAAAAGGCAAAGGTATAAATTATTGGCCTACTTACACTTTATTTATTTTCCTATGGTCTACAATCATTATGAAAGACATGAGGACTTTTTAATGCATTCTAACTCCTAAATAAACGTAAATGAAAGTCTGCTTACAGCAGAGCCAATGGGAGCTCCTCTTTTCTGCTCATAAAACCAAATAAAAAAACATCCAAAAAGTGCCAACAATATCCATTTACATTAAGTGACCTGAATATTAGCCAAGTATTAGTGATATTGTTACTGTAAGCTCTCTATTTATAGCGGCGCCCTGGTCGCCAGCTTGCGTGACAATGTTGACGTCATCAAGTGGTAAGCTGCTTCCTCCTTTCCTTGCTCGGCAAACTTTATTGTAGATCATAAATCATGCCTTTCACCTGGATAGTAGAAGGCTGAGACGTATTCTGACAAGTTGGTACACTTTGACAGCCAATTTAGACCCAAAAATGGCAAGACCGACACGAAAAGACGTATGGGTCCACCCCTCTTTGCGAGGATTATGAGTCATTCTTCATCTAAATGGTAATATAAGAAGTTTCTAGCATGACAGCAGACCTTGTACAGTAAGTGATGTTTTATTACCAAAATAAACAAGGTCTGCAAGTCCGTTGCTACATGACATATATACTTACATCATGTATATAAAACCTGAATGGAGGTGTCTGGATGTTTTTTAAGGGCTTTATAGGCAGAATAGAGCGACTTCTATAGGTTCCCTTGTAAGCGGACTTTTAATCGCATTGATTTAATATTTAGAATGCATTATAATAAATACATCTGTCATCGTGTCTTTCATAATGATTGTGAATTATAGGCAAACTTTAAAAAAAAGTGCAGTTCCCCTCTAGGTCTCCGATTATTTCATATCAAATATTCCACATTGAACTTTTTTGGGGGGGAAAATATTGCATATTTTGTGATTTACCTATTAAAAAACATGGTTGTGATAAAAAAGGGAATACAACTATATAACTTAATGTCAATGGATAGATCAGAAGTTCTTATATAGATATTTAAACGGTGAAAGTAAAAAAATAAATAATATATGACTTATTTTGAACACTTTAACAACTTAGACCAGGGGTCACCAACGCGGTGCTCGCGGGCACCAGGTAGCCCGTAAGGACCAGATGAGTAGCCCGCTGACCTGTTCTAAAAATAGCTCAAATAGCAGCACTTACCAGTGAGCTGCCTCTATTTTTTAAATTGTATTTATTTACTAGCAAGCTGGTCTCACTTTGCCCGACATTTTTAATTCTAAGAGAGACAAAACTCAAATAGAATTTGAAAATGCAAGAAAATATTTTAAAGACTTGGTCTTCACTTGTTTAAATAAATTCATAAATTTTTTTACTTTGCTTCTTATAACTTTCAGAAAGACAATTTTAGAGAAAAAATACAACCTTAAAAATGATTTTAGGATTTTTAAACACATATACCTTTTTACCTTTTAAATTCCTTCCTCTTCTTTCCTGACAATTTAAATCAATGTTCAAGTATTTTTTTTTTTATTATTGTAAAGAATAATAAATCAATTTTAATTTAATTCTTCATTTTAGCTTCTGTTTTTTCGACGAAGAATATTTGTGATATATTTCTTAAAATGTATTAATATTAAAATTCAAAAAAAATTATTCTGGAAAATCTAGAAAATCTGTAGAATCAAATTTAAATCTTATTTCAAAGTCTTTTGAATTTCTTTTAAAATTTTTGTTCTGGAAAATCTAGAAGAAATAATGATTTGTCTTTGTTAGAAATATAGCTTGGTCCAATTTGTTATATATTCTAACTAAGTGTAGATTGGATTTTAACCTATTTAAAACATGTCATCAAAATTCTAAAATTAATCTTAATCAGGAAAAATTACTAATGATGTTCTATAAATTCTTTTTTTAATTTTTTCAAAAAGATTCAAATTAGCTAGTTTTTCTCTTCTTTTTTTCGGTTGAATTTTGAATTTCAAAGAGTCGAAATTGAAGATAAACTATGTTTCAAAATTTAATTGTCCTTTTTTTCATGTTTTCTCCTCTTTTAAACCGTTCAATTAAGTGTAAATATCATTAATTATTAATAATAACATGGAGTTAAAGGTAAATTGAGCAAATTGGCTATTTCTGGCAATTTATTGAAGTGTGTATCAAACTGGTAGCCCTTCGCATTAATCACTACCCAAGAAGTAGCTCTTGCTTTCAAAAAGGCTGGTGACCCCTGACTTAGACCCTTTTGGGTCCCCGGGACCTTTAACATTCTGCACAACTGAGGGAAGCCCTAAGGGTTCCAAGATATATTGTGAAAAATATGAAAATGGCCCTTGCATACTTACATTTGTCGGTGTTATGTCACTGTTAAATCCAGTGACATAATGTCAAAGCCCAGATAAACCATGAGGTTGGAGAACTATTCCAAACAAGAATCCATACCACTTTCCAGGTGAGGGCCTGGTTCCAGAAAGAGGAACCCTCCTCCAGGCTGAAGAGGGTTCCCCCGATGGGGGCACCGAAGGCAGCAGCGACCCCAGCGGCGGCACCGGCCGACACAAAGTCCCGCTTGTCCCTTCAGGTCAAAAAGACTTTAGGGAGCAGAAAACATATTTCAACATCCAGCAGCTTACTTACTATACCTGTCACTTCGGAAGACGGGGAAGTTGAATTTGATCCTCCTAAAAGTGATGCTTTGGAGCTGACAGACAGAAGACATCACATGTCATGGTGATGGTGCACCCGTCACAGTCACACCTGCACCAGGATGTGTACCTGAGGAAGGCCGGCTCCCAAGATGGCTCCACTGTGGATCATTGGACCTTCTTTGCCCACAAAAAGACCTGAGTGGACACAAACACAACATATTCTTGGAAATGTGGGCGCACTCATTTGGCCCTTGGAGCAGAGCTGTTTTCTATTGGCCCTGGACAGATGGTACACATGTCATGTAGTCATTATGTTGTGGGTAATGCTGTCAAAACATACCTTTTGAAAATGACATGAAGCACACTTTTGGATGAATCCCACTTTTGAGTTAACGATGATTAATCACAGGTATTACCAGCAGTATTAACATGCTTACATGATTTCATTAATCATTAATCACAGGTATTACCAGCAGTATTAACATGCTTACATGATTTCATTCATCATTAATCACAGGTATTACCAGCAGTATTAACATGCTTACATGATTTCATTCATCATTAATCACAGGTATTACCAGCAGTATTAACATGCTTACATGATTTTAATTCACTTGAAAGTTTCAGTTAAAGTAAAAAAGACCCCAATACTTGGTAACAAATGCAATTATATTGTAGATAAATGGTGAAATAGCACAATAAATTGCGTATATAAATATATACATATATATATATATATATATATATATATATATATATATATATATATATATATATATATATATATATATATATATATATATATATATATATATATGATCAATGCAATACTTTTTTGCCTTAGTTATTATATCACACTAGGATTGTCCCAATAACAATATTTTGGTACCGGTACCAAATGTACTTCGATATTTTTCGGTACTTTTCTAAATAAAGGGCACCACAAAAAATGTCATTATTGTCTTTATTGTAACAAAAAGTCTTAGTGTACATGAAACATGTTTATTATTGTCATTTAGTCCTTAAATAAAATGTTGAACATACTAGACTTTTAGTAGTAAGTAAACAAACAAAGACTCCTAATTAGTCTATGCAGTAACATAGTGTGTCATTTATACACCTATTATTTTGTACACATTATGAGGGACAAACTGTAAAAATGGATTATTAATCGACTTGTTCATTTTTTGTTAATATCTGCTTATTTTCTGTTTGAACATGTTCTATCTACACTTCTGTTCAAATGTAATAATCACTTATTCTTCTCTTCTTTGATACTTGACATTAGTTTTGGATGATACCACACATTTAGGTATGGATGTGATACCAAGTAGTTACAGGATCATACATCCTCATGTGTCCAAAGACATATTTACTGACTTCATAAACATAATATGACATTTTTAAAAAGGAAAAAAGATTTTGTGAAGATAAAAAATATGGATGTAATCATAGTAGTATCGACTAGATACACTCCTGTAGTTGGTATCATTACAGTGGATGTCAGGTGTAGATCCACCCATGGCATTTGTTTACATTCAGGAACGCTAGCTTTTGTTAGCGGTGACGCCAGTGAGCTACAGTGTGTAGTGAAGCATGTTTAGCTATTCCTGGTCCTCCCGTGATAATGATACTTACTTTACTTATCACCATGGAGGCGAGGATTAGTGATTTAGAAGTAGATAAAACACTGCTGACTGCGGATGGATGTTAGCTGCTAGCTAGCTAGCCATGTCTTAAAGCACCTCTTCCTGAGGGTGTTTCAGTGTTATAACTTCACCTTTATCTCTATAGTAGTTTAGATCACAAGGTATATAGACACACTTTTATATATATATATATATATATATATATATATATATATATATATATATATATATATATATATATATATATATATATATATATATATATATATATATATATGTATATATATATACTGTATATATATATATATATCCAGTATATATATATATATATATATATATATATATATACATATATATAAAAAAGTGTGTCTATATACCTTGTGATCTAAACTACTATAGAGATAAAGGTGAAGTTATAACACTGAAATATACTATATACTATATATATGTGTGTATGTATATATATATATATATATATATATATATATATATATATATATATATATATATATCTTATTTCCGTGGTCATACTTTACCTCCGGCGACGCTGAACACAACTCCGACAGCTTTGCAGAAAAAGGTTCGTAAACGGACGATCCCGGGAATCTTCACTCCGTTTAAGTAACTTTTGATCTCTGGAATCCCGGAACCAGCAGCTACAGGCTGAATGACAACACACAAGAAATAAATATCAATGACACTCAGGCGGGGTGTTCCCATCAGGACTTGGAGATGCCGATACCAAACATCCATATGTGAGATTACATGTATCAACTGAGAATTATTTTTAAATGAGTGTAACAATATTAAAACTAGTTCCTAATTCCCTTTTGTTACATACAATCGTGTTATAAAAACAAAGTCAATACAGAAGTACACAATAACTAAACAAAAGTAAAAACTATAATCTACTACTCTTTTCAATTCTTTGTTTTTTTCCCTCAAAGTCCAAATTCCATCCACCTGTTTAACTTTACTAAGCACTTATTTAGTGTATTGTTTCAAACAAGCTTAGCGATTAGCAAGCCTTCTTGTCTGCTCCTACTCAGTGTGTAACATGTATAGCTACTCCCTCCTGTCTTCCAGTGATAACGCTACTTGGAAGAAATTGTATATTTGCCGCGACGCAGGTGATGATAAATAATTAATAGTTAATTATATTAATAATAATAACATCTCTTACTTTGTCACGGCTATCGAGCGATACTGATCAGCGGCCGATTGATCGGAGTGTTTTGAGAATGGAATTATTTTTTCTGGAATAAACTGTCAGTAAAATGGAAGGGCAAAAAAAAGAACAGCCTTACAGTTTAATCTACAAATGATGCATTACTGCCACCAGTGGTGCGGAGGCGTATTACAAGTGAGCATCTCATGGCCCTCAGGTGCCAAATCCATTTTTAGCCGCCCTTTGGGGCCTGTCAGGACTAATGAGAAGAAGACTTCAATCATTTGAAACGGAGGGACCGCACAGACTGAGGTCAACTTAAACCCAAAGTCCCTAATTACTTGTCCAGAGATGACAAAAATGGGTAACAATAAATCTGCTTGTTTTTTTTTACCAAAGTCAGTTTGTTGATTTTAGATTTTTCTTTTCCATGAACTTCATAGTCTTGAAAAGTGTGCAAATCTTTCTTCTGGTGTCAGACAAAAACAATCATTTTGTTAGTTGCTGCAGGTTTATACAACCATGCTTTTATTTTGAAGCCTTACTTTGCACTGAACAGGACGTCACTGTGTTTCAATGTTGTCTAACCAGGAGTGGCTTTGCCATAATACAAAGATATGAAGAATACAAGATATTTCATGTTCACACTGAGAAACTTCATTTTTTTGCAAATAATCATGAACTTAGAATGTAATGGCAGCAACACATGTCAAAAAAGGCATTTTTACCAGTGTGTTACATGGCCTTTCCTTTTAACAACACTCAGTAAAGGTTTGGGAAGTGAGGAGACACATGTTTGAAGTGGAATTCTTTCCCATTCTTGCTTGATGTACAGCTTAAGTTGTTCAACAGTCTCCCTTATCATATTTTAGCTGCCACACATTTTCAATGTCTGGCCTACAGGCAGGCCAGTCTAGTACCCACACTCTTTTACTATGAAGCCACGTTGTTGTAACACCTGGCTTGGCATTGTCTTGCTGAAATAAGCAGGGGCGTCCATGATAACAACATATGTTGCTCCAAAAGCTGTATGTACCTTTCAGCATTAATGGTGCCTTCACAGATGTGTAAGTTACCCATGTCTTGACCACTAATACACCCCCATACCATCACACATGCTGCCTCTTACACTTTCACCCTAGAACATGTCTTGACCACTAATACACCCCCATACCATCACACATGCTGCCTTTTACACTTTCACCCTAGAACATGTCTTGACCACTAATACACCCCCATACCATCACACATGCTGCCTTTTACACTTTCACCCTAGAACATGTCTTGACCACTAATACACCCCCATACCATCACACATGCTGCCTTTTACACTTTCACCCTAGAACATGTCTTGACCACTAATACACCCCCATACCATCACACATGCTGCCTTTTACACTTTCACCCTAGAACATGTCTTGACCACTAATACACCCCCATACCATCACACATGCTGCCTTCTACACTTTCACCCTAGAACATGTCTTGACCACTAATACACCCCCATACCATCACACATGCTGCCTTTTACACTTTCACCCTAGAACATGTCTTGACCACTAATACACCCCCATACCATCACACATGCTGCCTTCTACACTTTCACCCTAGAACATGTCTTGACCACTAATACACCCCCATACCATCACACATGCTGCCTTCTACACTTTCACCCTAGAACATGTCTTGACCACTAATACACCCCCATACCATCACACATGCTGCCTTCTACACTTTCACCCTAGAACATGTCTTGACCACTAATACACCCCCATACCATCACACATGCTGCCTTCTACACTTTCACCCTAGAACATGTCTTGACCACTAATACACCCCCATACCATCACACATGCTGCCTTCTACACTTTCACCCTAGAACAGTCACCATGCTTCTTTTCCTCTTTGGTCCACAGTTTCCAAAAACAATTTGAAATGTGGACTCGTCAGACCACAGAACAATTTTGCACTTTGCATCAGTCCATCTTAGATGAGCTCGGGCCTAGCAAAGTGTTTCTGGGTGTTGTTGATAAATGGCTTTGCATAGTAGAGTTTTAACTTGCACTTACAGATGTAGCAACCAACTGTAGTTACTGACAGTGGTTTTCTGAAGTGTTCCTGAGCCCATGTGGTGATATCCTTTACGCACTGATGTGGCTTTTTGATGCAGTACCGCCTAAGGGATCCAAGGTCACGGGCATTCAATGTTGGTTTTCGGCATTGTTGCTTACCTGCAGTGATTTCTCCACATTCTCTGCACCTTTTGATGATATTACGGAGCGTAGATGGTGAAATCCCTAAATTCCTTGTTGAGAAATGTTGTCCTTCAACAATTTGCTCAGGCATTTGTTGACAAAGTGGTGACCCTCGCCCCGTCCTTGTTTGTGAATGACTGAGCATTTCATGGAAGCTGCTTTTATACCCAATCATGGCACCCACCTGTTCCCAATTAGCCTGTTCACCTGTGGGATGTTCCAAATAAGCCTTTGATGAGCATTCCTCAACTTTATCACTCTTTTTTGCTACTTGTGCCAGCTTTTTTGAAACATGTTGCAGCCATCAAATTCCAAATGAGCTAATATTTGCAACAAATAACAAAGTTTCTCAGTGTGAACATGAAATATCTTGTCTTTGCAGTCTATTCAATGAAATATTGAATTTTATTTACCATTTACACAACGTGACAGCTTCACTGCTTTTGGGGTTTGTACATCTCAAATCAAATATATTTCTCTCCTGGTCCTTAGCTTCAATAGGTCATAAAAAAAATCAATAATTATCGAGCCCTATCGCCCAGCCCTACATGCACACTTTTAATAGTAATGATGACATAAGCGGGTTCCGCTGCATAAACAATAATAATAATAATAATAATAATAATAGATTTTATTTGTAAAAGCACTTTACATTGAGCAAACAACCTCAAAGTGCTACAGCGCATTTAAAAAAAACAAAAAAAACACAACGCTAAAACCACAAATAGCTGCCCCCAACAAGTAAAATAAATAGTAAAAAAAATAAAAACTAGAACAGCCTAATAGCTAGAACTAGCACACATATATCTAAAAAAAAGGCTTTTTTAAAAAGAAGGGTTTTTAAGCCTTTTTTAAAAGCATCCACAGTCTGTGGTGCCCTCAGGTGGTCAGGGAGAGCGTTCCACAGACTGCAGAAACGTTTGCCTGGCACATCAAACCTTAGCAGAGAGTTGCAGTCTCACCTGGATGAGGACCAGCACGCTGGCAATGAGCACGAAGGTCATGTTGAAAGCCAGGAGCTCCAGCAGAGACAGAGGGAGGCAGCCTTTCTCACTGCACTCTTCCACAGCTGGAGGCTCCAAACTAAGGCAGGACAACTGGAAAGCCAAAAGAGGCGGGGCATCTTCTGCAACGCAGATTCCTTCACTCTCAGGCAGACACACACACATCTCTTTATCCCTTCTTACACACACGCAGGAGTTGCAGGAACGCCGACTCCAGCTTGACGGCAAGCTGCCACCACCGTGACGTCTATCCACAGTGCCACCACCGTGACGTCTATCCACAGTGCCACCACCGTGACGTCTATCCACAGTGCCACCACCGTGACGTCTATCCACAGTGCCACCACCGTGACGTCTATCCACAGTGCCACCACCGTGACGTCTATCCACAGTGCCACCACCGTGACGTCTATCCACAGTGCCACCACCGTGACGTCTATCCACAGTGCCACCACCGTGACGTCTATCCACAGTGCCACCAACGTGACGTCTATCCACAGTGCCACCACCGTGACGTCTATCCACAGTGCCACCACCGTGAAGTCTATCCACAGTGCCACCACCGTGACGTCTATCCACAGTGCCACCACCGTGACGTCTATCCACAGTGCCACCACCGTGACGTCTATCCACAGTGCCACCACCGTGACGTCTATCCACAGTGCCACCACCGTGACGTCTATCCACAGTGCCACCACCGTGACGTCTATCCACAGTGCCACCACCGTGACGTCTATCCACAGTGCCACCACCGTGACGTCTATCCACAGTGCCACCACCGTGACGTCTATCCACAGTGCCACCACCGTGACGTCTATCCACAGTGCCACCACCGTGACGTCTATCCACAGTGCCACCACCGTGACGTCTATCCACAGAGCCACCACCGTGACGTCTATCCACAGTGCCACCACCGTGACGTCTATCCACAGTGCCACCACCGTGACGTCTATCCACAGTGCCACCACCGTGACGTCTATCCACAGTGCGAAACCGCTTCGAAGAGAACAATCGCAGTGAAACGATGAGTATGATTGTTTAAATCCAAATAGTTGTAAAAGACTTTGATAAACACTGCTCATCTACTGGAGAGGCATTGCTAACATGAAAAACAGAGACATTAATGTCTTTCCCTATTAAAAACCCACATTCCCCAATGTAAACTTCTATAAACACATGACACATTAAGAGATTCAATTGTGCACATGAATGCTCCCTTACAGAGATCCATCCATACTTTTTAACATTGAAAAAAAAACACTAACTCTTTTACAAATTAAACCAGAAAAAGATAAACATATTTAAAAACTCTAATAAAAATAGTATGTCTCTCAAGTAGCCATTATAATTTATTTTCTAACATATTCTATGTTTTTTGTGCATCTCTCCCTGAAGTGGTCGTCCCATACGAATGTTGATGCATGGGCTGCGATACCATTCACTGTTGATACTTTTTAAAACATTACGATTCAATGCAGACGTAAGCTTTGCGTGGTGAAAGGAAAAGTAAATGTTTGTATAGACACAGACAAAAGAGGCGGTTCCTGTAATTATTAATAATAATAATAATAATATTATAGGAATAATAATATTTATATAGACACAGACAAAAGAGGCGGTTCCTGTAATAATTAATAATAATAATAATAATATTATAGGAATAATAATATTTATATAGACACAGACAAAAGAGGCGGTTCCTGTAATAATTAATAATAATAATAATAATATTATAAGAATAATAATATTTATATAGACACAGACAAAAGAGGCGGTTCCTGTAATAATTAATAATAATATTATAGGAATAATAATATTTATATAGACACAGACAAAAGAGGCGGTTCCTGCAGTAATGAGCACTTTGTAGAACTAACAACTTCATCAACTTAAAGGAGATGTGCGAGTTAAATAAAATGATTACAACTGAACATGTAAAGTAGGAGTGATCGATCCAGACGTCGATACTACTGATACCTCGTATAGTATCGGTATACAAACGACACTAAAGTGATTAGATTGATATTGGGTTTTTTCTTATTATTGTTACAAAATATGTTTTTGGTTGGTATTTCTTATTGTTTACAAATTTAGGGAGTACGTTTCTGGATACAGAAATGATTTAAATGGAAGGCTAAAGTAGTTTTTGCTTTTGTTTAGCCATTGTGCACTAGACACTTTATTTTTCTTTAAAAAAAATAAATAAATAAATAAATAAATAAATATATATATATAGGGGCCATTTTATACATTGTCTGATTAACAACAATACTAACAAATTCTACATTTAATAATATATGCTTTATAAAAATGTGTAACTATGTTTACTTTAGTTGCTTGCTATAAACCAGTGCTGGGGGCGTGAGAGCTAATAGCATCTTTAGTGTTAATAAATAACTACTTGACACATACAGATAACAAAATAAACATTTACTTCAGGGGGGGGGGGGTGAGCGAAAATAATTGAGAACCACTGAGGTGGGGGGGGGCGACGTGGCAAGGGTGCATGCGAGGTAATAGCATCTTTACTGTTAATAAATAACTGTTTTGACACAGAGATGAAAAAATAAACATTTACATCAGGGGGGCACGGAAAAAATGCTGTTCCCTGGGGGGAAGGTGACAGAAAATAATTGAGAACCACTGAGGTGGGGGGTGATGTGGGGTATCAATAGTGGTAATAAATAACTATTTGACACAGAGATAAAAAATTAACATTTACCTCGGGGGGCACGGAAAAAATGCTGTTCCCTGGGGGGGCGTGAGCGAAAATAATTGAGAACCACTGTGGTGGGGGGTGACAAGAGGTGTCTGGGGTGGGGGGTTGTGAGAGGTAATAGCATCTTTAGTGTTAATAAATAACTATTTTGACACAAACAGATTAAAAAAATAACATTTACTTCAGCGGGGGCTCGAAATAAATGCTGTTCCTTGGTGGGGGGGGGGGGGGCATGAGCGAAAATAATTGAGAACCACTGTGGTGGGGGGTGACGTGAGGTGTCTGGGGTGGGGGGTTGTGAGAGGTAATAGCCTAATAGCAATAATGTTAATAAATAACTGTTTTGACACATACAGATAAAAAAATACAATTTACTTCAGGGGGGCATGAAAAAAATGCTGTTCCCTGGGGGGGGGGGCATGTAAAAATATATATATATATATTTTTGAATTAATTGTGGTTCTTATTGTTAACGATTCTTAATTGATTCAAAAATCGATTTTTATTTTATTATTTTCAATGTGTCCTGTGCAGCGGTGCAGACAATCATCATGGAGCTGTAGATGATCTCAAATATTATTGCCTTATTTGTATTTGACTTTATTCAATGTTTGGCTACAATTGTATTCAACTAAACCAGTTTTCTTTGAAGTAATATAGAAATTGATCAGAGCTGTTTATGTATTTTATGGATGAATGTAGGGCTGCAACTAACGATTAATTTGATAATCGATTAATCTGTCGATTATTACTCCGATTAATCGATTAATAATCGGATAAAAGAGACAAACTACATTTCTATCCTATCCAGTATTTTATTGAAAAAAACCAGCATACTGGCACCATACTTATTTTGATTATTGTTTCTCAGCCGTTTGTAAATGTTGCAGTTTATAAATAAAGGTTTATTAAAAAAATAAATAAAAAAAATAAATAAATAAAAATGTTTAATTAAAAAAATTTTTTTAAAAAAACTCTACACATGCGCATAGCATAGATCCAACGAATCGATGACTAAATTAAACGGCAACTATTTTAATAATCGATTTTAATCGATTTAATGGATTAGTTGTTGCAGCCCTAGATGAATGTAGTTCATCATACAACTGGCATCCAGTGTTATTAAAAAAGTTGTGATTTTTAATGGAGAATGGATTCTGAATGGAAATGTTACCCCCAAAAATGAAATGGATTGGTGAGGTGCCCATAGATTGACAGCCCTAGTACAAGGCGCAAGTGAAAAGATGCCAGCGATACTGGTACGGCTCTGTGCGATACCAGATACAGAAGGATACAATAACCAACCAGGGAGAACTTGAGTTTGGTGAAGAAGCGTACAAAGAAATCCACAAACAAACCAACCTAAAAAAAGAAAAAAGTTCTGAATGTGTAATATCTTTAAAGGACAAAAGATACCGGTATGATATTTACCAATCCTACAGACGCTCCAATCCAGAACACCATCATCCATCGTAGAGCTTCATACTTTTTGGCTTGCTGTTAGGTGAAAGACAGATTTGAACAACAACATTCAAGAACATGACAACTCGGGGTGTCCTGATACAACCTGCCGATACCATACCCATATTGGAGCCTCGAGTACTGATACCAATACCGATATTACTACAATATATCACTTGTATTATTTTGTAGTGTGGAATGTTAGGAAAGTTGTGATCAAGTGAAATGAGTCAAACGGAGAACAATGAAAAACACTAAACTATTTATTATTAACCGTCTGGAATGGACTTATACCGTCTTTAAGTTGAAGTGGACTGGTAACTGTTTGTTTGACCATATCTAGTGGTCACAATCACTGATTAAGTCAAGCTTATGAACGCAGGAAGTTGAATGATGCGGACACGTTTGTTACTGGATACTTTCCAACACGCTTTTGCCTTGAAGACTATAATCATTTATATTGACAAACATGCTGTTTTATTGTGCTTCTCAATGATTTTATGTTATGCCCCACCCCCACCCCAGAAAGAAGAAAACAATTAGCCACCCCAGTCTCCACCGCCACTGTAAATAGTATACAATTGTTATAAGTACACCTCTGCGTAACGTTGTACCTTTATTAACATTAAAGAAACAGAAAAAATAAGTAAATATAGATCAACTTACAACAAAGAATAACTTTTAGGGCTGTGAATATTTGGGCACCACACAATTCTATTCCATTCTTGAGGGTAACGATTTGATTCGGAATCGATTCTCGATTCAAAACGATTCCTGATTCTAAAACAATACTTTAATAACATTGGATGTCAGTTCTATGATTAACTACATTCCTCTATACAGCTTTTGTTTATTAGAACTCTACCCAAACATTTAATAAAGTGGCTGGACATACACACACACACATATATATATATATACATACACACACACACACACTATATATATATATATACTGTATATACATATATATAGTGTGTGTGTATATGTATATGTATATACATATATATATATATATATATATATATGTGTATATATATGTGTATATATATATATATATATATATATATATATATATATATATATATATATATATATATATATATATATATATATATATATATATATATATATATATATATATATATATATATATATATATATATATATATATATATATATATATATATGTGTATATATATGTGTATATATGTGTATATATATGTGTATATATGTCCTTATTTTTGAAGGAAAAGCACTGTACTTTTCAATGAAGATAACTTTAAACTACCGGTAGTCTTAACTTGAAAGAAATACACTCTATACATTGCTAATGTGGTAAATGACTATTCTAGCTGCAAATGTCTGCTTTTTGGTGCAATATCTACATAGGTGTATAGAGGCCCATTTCCAGCAACTATCACTCCAGTGTTCTAATGGTACAATGTGTTTGCTCATTGGCTCAGAAGGCTAATTGATGATTAGAAAACCCTTGTGCAATCATGTTCACACATCTGAAAACACTTTAGCTCGTTACAGAAGCTACAAAACTGACCTTCCTTTGAGCAGATTGACTTTCTGGAGCATCACATTTGTGGGCTCAATTAAACGCTCAAAATGGCCAGAAAAAGAGAACTTTCATCTGAAACTCCACAGTCTATTCTTGTTCTTAGAAATGAAGGCTATTCCACTAAATTGTTTGGGTGACCCCAAACTTTTGAACGGTAGTGTATATATATATATATATATATATATATATATATATATATATATATATATATATATATATATATATATATATATATATATATATACAGCATATATATATATATGCTGTATACATATATATATATATATATATATATATATATATATATATATACAGCATATATATATATATATATATATATATATATGTATACAGCATATATATATATATATATATATATATATATATATATATATATACTGTATTTTTATATATACACAGTATATATATACTTATACTGTATATCCATTTTACATATATACTTTATGAAGCATTTCTTACATATTCCTTAATTTTGCACCTTATTGTTTAGTGTTCAATGTGATTTTATTGTTTTGTTTACATTGATATTTCCTTTCCTTTCTGCCTTGATAGCTGAAGGGATTATAATCAGAGGAAGATTACATTTGAAATAAAATAACTTTTTCTTCTGGTCTTTATTTTCCATAAATAAAAGATATAAAACACTTAATTACACGGTTTTCAGCCATACCACTAAGCCATATTTAAGGTACCACTGTACTTCTACTTTAGTAAGAAAATACTACAATGCTGACAGAGTATCATTATCAACATTTCACTTTTTTTTAAATCATTTTCTATCATATTTTTGTGTTTTTTTGATTGTTTGAAATGTTCCAATGTGCCACATGGCCTGCTTCTCTTCTCAGCTGGGATTTAGTAGACAAAACTTCCCTTACCTTGTTGTCCATTCCCTCCAGAACCTCCACGTAGGGCTCACTGACACATCGGTCGTAATCCAGGCTCTATTGCGAGAAAAAGCCTCATTTGAACAAAAACACTTTTAATAAAGTGACAAATAGGGGTGGGTAGTAAATCCCGGGCCGACTGAATCCCACCAATCCTATACGATTCACCTAAATCCAGCGGTGCCATGTTACGATTAATTGGCTTGCACGTGATGTCACGCCTTGTTGCACTTTGGCCCCTCGGCGATCACTCCAGCAGCACTGAGAGCGGCCAAACTACCTTGCAACTTTCGATGCCAACAAAGAAATTGAGTCAAAAAACTGCTCCAACGTAGGTTAAGTAAGGCTCCACATTTCCATAAATGTGCTAGCTGGATGCTAATAACAATTGGCTTTGCTATTGACATGCTGCTGATTAGCATTAGCAATTTTACATGGCGATTTCAAGGCCTCTAAATGTGACAACGAAAACTACAACTAAGATGCACGTTACAATCAAACCTGTCTATAGTGACCACTCAAGGGAAACAAAGAAAGTGACGGCCACTATATGCAGGTTGGCTGCCATTTTCAATGGCCTTACATGTTGACCTTTAAACAATTACGTATACAAGTACGTGTGTATGTTTCATTTGAACATCGGCAATAAAAACAACAATCGTACGTGACACTACATGCATCACGCACAACTCCAACATTCGCAAAAAAACTACCAAAAAAGCCGTGAAAAAACAGCAATGCGGCAACAAAAACAACAATAGAACAGTTCCTGATTACAGGGATTGATTACAGCACAGTGGCCTAGTGGTTAGTGTCCGCCCTGAGATCGGTAGGTTGGAGTTCAAATCCCAGCCGAGTCATACCAAAGACTATAAAAATGGGACCCATTACCTCCCTGCTTGGCACTCAGCATCAAAGGGTTGGAGTTGGGGGTTAAATCACCAAAATGATTCCCGGGCGCGGCCACCGCTGCTGCCCACTGCTCCCCAAGCGGATGGGTCAAATGCAGAGGACAAATTTCACCACATCTAGTGTGTGTGTGACAATCATTGCTATCTTAATCTTAACAGAAAGCAAAAACATGAATCGCTGGTAAAAATTCTTGTTTTATTCATATCATCAATTTCACGGACCGTGGTATGGCAAATTTTGATATCGGTGGCCGCTATACGGAGTCAAAAAAGTGTTTTGTGATGCAAAACGAGAGGCCGCTACAGACAAGGTTAATAACACTACTTTTTTCTGTGGCCGCTATAGACAGGTTTGACTGTCCAACACTTACAGTATTAACACTTTTAGGGCGCAACAACAACAAAGACACACCATAAACTATCCCCTACTGCCTTTAATGGCAACATAATGTCATACTCGCAAATGAGACTCAGAAATGTGACAATAAGACAAGATCTGGACAACAGTTATCACTCCTTGTTAAATGTTGCAATAAAAACTAAGGTCCATTAATATTGATGAACACACACAAAAGTACTGGGAATCGGAACCGTTGAGTACCGGTATAGACCCAGGTACCGAGAATTCGGTGCCGTATTGGTGTGGACGGTAGCCTTCCCTAGACCAAAGTCAGCATGTTCTTCATGATGATCTCACCTCATAGTCCTTCCTTGGCAGAATCTCATCTTCTTCATCTTGGATGTCTCCAAGAATTGTCTGCGAACACAATGCTGCTATTAATGAGAAGATATCAAGAAAGAAGGAAGCATGTACGGGACGTGCTAATAAGAACTTACAATGTTGATATTAATAAGAAGATAGAATAGACTAGAGTTGTATTGTCATGATTACAGTGAACAGGTTCAAAGAACAACGAAATTGGAGCAGATCCCCTAAAGCAGTGTCTGTGGTCCCCAACCTTTTTTTGCACCACGGACCCGTTTAATGTAGGCATTATTTTCCGGGACCGGCTTTCCACTTGTGTCAGATAAATACAGCAAAAATAAGTGCATGAAAAATACAACTCACTATAACGCTGAATTAGTGGGAGCCCTGGGCTTGTTTCTTTGCAATGAAATGCAGATGAAAATCAGCTTTTGGCTACAATCTGTCACGTTTATATTGTATATGTTCATTGATGTGCATTGTATCATATATATATATATACAAATATAACAAAATAGCAACTTCCTATCAGGAGTTTTATTGTACATCTATAAACAAGCTTATTGGTGTGTCTAGTGCAGGGGTCGGCAACCCAAAAGGTTGAAAGAGCCATATTGGACCAAAAATACAAAAAACAAATCTGTCTGGAGCCGCAAAAAATGAAAAGCCTTATATAAGTGTTATAATGAAGGCAACACATGATGTAAGTGTCCATATTAGCTATAATAGCCTACTATCAAAATGACTATGTGTCGCAGGCTGAAGCAAATCTTCGTTGACAGAAATGTTGAAATGTAATATTTATTCTACACATTTTTACAACATTAGAAACCATTAGTAAATCAGAGGCTACTCAGAGGGTGAGATAAGTCCTGGAAATGACTGGCTTTTAATGGCTTAAGCTATAGATGTGTGTGTGTCCAAGTTAAAGGAAACAGCATGCTGTCTTCTTTTATTGGATTTATTATAATCTTTAGCAAGCTCTGTAATGTTTGCTGTGGTCTGGAACAACATGGCACACAAACAACTATCTGAAATGCAGCCAATATTGCATACTGATGATGTGTACTGAGACAAGCAAAACTAAATTATATACAAAGAGGATAAAAGTAAAGGATTTTAAATCAGCGCAAATATAACTACAAATGAGGCAAAATGATGCAATATGTACATACAGCTAGCCTAAATGGCATGTTAGCATTGACCAAATATGCCTGATTAGCACTCCAACAAGTCAATAACATCAACAAAGCGCACTTTTGTGCATTCATGCACAGCATGAAACTTTGGGTGGACAAAATGAGACAAAGAAGGAGTGGAAGATTTTACATGTAAACAAACTGTTGCGTCACAGTCCACATTATGGTGAGTTCGGGAACCGCCAAAATTAGTAGGACAAAACGATGTTCACCAAATACAAGCATAAACACAAAAATAATAAACAGCGGGCTTTCTAACAATTGGGAAGGTTTGTGTCATGTTTGTCCTCAAACAAAAAACATACTAAAACAAAACAAAAAATCCCTACCCCATATTTTCCGTTTTCAATCCTTTTTTGAAAAATGCTCCAGGGAGCCACTAGGGCGGCACTAAAGAGCCGCGGGTTGCTGACCCCCCGGTCTAGTGGGACAGGCAAAAGTTAAGTTGGAGAAAATGCAGTCGTTTATAAATTATTTAATGTTTCCTTGCGGCCCGGTAGCAAATGCGTCCCGGACCGGTGCCGGTCCCCGGACCGGTGGTTGGGGACCACTGCCCTAAGGTGCATACACAATAATTTAGTAATATAAATAGTAAAAAAATATAAAAATGAAGATATGCATCTATATATATATATATATATATATATATATACATATATATATATATATATATATGTATGTATATATCCACACACATGCATATATACATACATATGCATATATATACATATACACATACATACATACACACATTATTACACACACGTATATACACGTTTATACACATATATAAACATATACATACACACATACATACATACATACATACATAAGATATAAAGAAAGAAAGAAGTATATGCTAATACGAACTTACAATGTTGATATTAATAAGAAGATATAAAGAAAGAAAGAACTTACAAAGGCTAACAACAATACACTAGTGCGGCTGTCCGCTAGCTGTCCCAAACTGCACTTTTAAGTCCATTTAATGTCAAACAAATGCACCCCAGACTCCTCCCGTACAGGAGCAGAACTAAAGCCCAGCAACAGCATCCTACAGCGTCCTACCAGCTCCTCTGGCGTGCGGCTTTCTTCTTCACTGCAACGCCTGCAGCCCAAACAGTTCCCGCAACACGCCATCTTGCTTCCGGTGTCATCGTGCTGCCTTCACGGCCCACAAGGAAAAACGCAACACGCCATCTTGCTTCCGGTGTCATCGTGCTGCCTTCACGGCCCACAAGGAAAAACGCAACACGCCATCTTGCTTCTGGTGTCATCGTGCTGCCTTCATGGCCCACAAGGAAAAACGCAACACGCCATCTTACTTCTGGTGTCATCGTGCTGCCTTCACGGCCCACAAGGAAAAACGCAACACGCCATCTTGCTTCTGGTGTCATCGTGCTGCCTTCATGGCCCACAAGGAAAAACAAAGACTCTTGGAGAAAAAGATGTATGCCAGAGTTCAGCGAACATGTTTGTAACAAAACTGCACATACTTTAAATGATCTTGAAAATAAAACAATAAAATAACCAGTTCACTTTGTAACGCCGACTGTAGATGTCAGTGGTGTGCCGTCAGGGCCAGCAAGACCTTCTCTGCTGGCCTAACGTAACCAGAAATCATCATTATAATTAAAGATAAAAGTCATTTTGAATTGACTTTCCCTAAATATGTAAAAGTATTCATATTCTCCTCATGTCATATTATGCTCCTTCCAGCCCTGTTGTTTTTAGGTTATAGAGTTGTTATCCAATCACAATTCAGCTACTTTATGTTGCCATGCTGTACCAAATCTGCCTTCAGAATCAGCAATGCTGTGCACTGTAAGTGAACGGGGACATACAGTTGATAGACAATTGCGATAGCCAATCAGATCACGCCTTGTAGTCATTAAGGCCTTCTAGATGGCCTCAGGCAGATATATATAGTGATGTTATGAGCCAGGTAACATAAGAAGTCCATTACCCAGCATGCCACAGTAGTGGAGAGCATGCAGTAGCCCCGTTTAGGTTGTTGAACGTAGCCATGCCGGACAACAGGTGTCACAACAGGTAGTGTTACAGTAACAGGAAGATAAAGTCTTAAATAATGTCAAACAGGTAGTGTTACGGTAACAGGAAGATAAAATCTTAAATGATGTCAAACAGGTAGTCTTACGGTAACAGGAAGATAAAGTCTTAAATGATGTCAAACAGGTAGTGTTACAGTAACAGGAAGATAAAGTCTTAAATAATGTCAAACAGGTAGTGTTACGGTAACAGGAAGATAAAGTCTTAAATGATGTCAAACAGGTAGTGTTACAGTAACAGGAAGATAAAGTCTTCAATGATGTCAAACAGGTAGTGTTACAGTAACAGGAAGATAAAGTCTTCAATGATGTCAAACAGGTAGTGTTACAGTAACAGGACGATAAAGTCTTAAATGATGTCAAACAGGTAGTGTTACAGTAACAGGAAGATAAAGTCTACAATGATGTCAAACAGGTAGTGTTACAGTAACAGGAAGATAAAGTCTTAAATGATGCCAAACAGGTAGTGTTACAGTAACAGGAAGATAAAGTCTTAAATAATGTCAAACAGGTAGTGTTACAGTAACAGGAAGATAAAGTCTTAAATGATGTCAAACAGGTAGTGTTACAGTAACAGGACGATAAAGTCTTAAATGATGTCAAACAGGTAGTGTTACAGTAACAGGAAGATAAAGTCTTCAATAATGTCAAACAGGTAGTGTTACAGTAACAGGAAGATAAAGTCTCACACTAATACTCTATGGTCAGACAGAAGGAGACAAGAAATGCAGGTTTAGTGAGCAATGTGCGCTCCCACCAAGGAAATCACTTTTTGGCAGACAATCCCATTTTGGCACAACACCGGCAGCTGGATGTTCTTGATAAGCACCCTGTGGAGTAAAGTTGAAGAAGTCAGCCAACACGTCTTGTCAGCATCTTCTATGATGAGACAAGTCAACACATACATTTGCAAGGTTCTTTTCAAGAAGGATATTGAAAGAGAAACAACATCTTGTGAGACCATGTCGGCCAACACTGGACGCTCCAATAAGTTCTACATGGCTGAGTTCATATATTTTATTTCTTTATTTTTTCACGTTTAACATGTTTTTTGCAAGTTTAATTTTGACAGTACCACATAAAATATGTTTTGATTGCTGATGCGGGTTTATTGATTTTTAAATGCGCCAAAAAATAACCCATTTTGTACATTTCGAATTTACATTTACAGATCCATTTTGGATCTCGAGGCGTTCCCAGGCCAGCCGTGAGACATAGGCTGCCAGTCGGACGTGCCCCAAACACCTGAGCAGATGCCCGAACCACCTCATCTGGCACCTCTCCATGTGGAGGAGCAGCAGCTTTACTTTGAGCTCCTCCCGGATGGCAGAGCTTCTCACCCTATCTCTAAGGGAGAGACCCACCACCCGGTGGAGGAAACTCATTTGGGCCGCTTGTACCCGTGATCTTGTACTTTCAGTCATAACCCAAAGCTCATGACCATAGGTGAGGATGGGAACGTAGATCGACCGGTAAATTGAGAGCTTTGCCTTCCGGCTCAGCTCCTTCTTCACCACAACGTATCGATACAGCGTCCGCATTACTGAAGACGCCACACCGATCCGCCTGTCGATCTCACCATCCACTCTTCCCTCAGTCGTGAACAAGACTCCGAGGTACTTGAACTCCTCCACTTGGGGCAGGGTCTCCTCCCCAACTTGGAGATGGCACTCCACCCTTTCCCTGGCGAGAACCATGGACTCGGACTTGGAGGTGCTGATTCTCATCCCAGTCGCTTCACACTCGGCTGCGAACCGATCCAGTGAGAGCTGAAGATCCTGGCCAGATGAAGCCATCAGGACCACATCATCTGCAAAAAGCAGAGACCTAATCCTGCAGCCACCAAACCAGATCCCCTCAACGCCTTGACTGCGCCTAGAAATTCTGTCCATAAAAGTTCTGAACAAAATGGGTGACAAAGGGCAGCCTTGGCGGAGTCCAACCCTCACTGGAAACGTGTCCGACTTACTGCCGGCTATGCGGACCAAGCTCTGGCACTGATCATACAGGGAGCGGACCGCCACAATCAGACAGTCCGATACCCCATACTCCGACAAATATGTTACAGATGAAACTATTTTGAACGTCCACTCTGTAGCACAGTGTTTATCAACTAGTGTGCCGTGAGATACAGTCTGGTGTGCCGTGGGAGATTATGCACTTTCACCTATTTGGGTTAAAAATATTTTTTGCAAAGCAGTAATTATAATCTGCAAATGATGTGTTGTTGTTGAGTGTCTGTACTGTCTAGAGCTCGGCAGAGTAACTGTGTTATACCATACTATATCAGTAGGTGGCAGCAGGTAGCTAATTGCTTTGTAGATGTTGGGAACGATGACGAAAGTCTGTGGTGATCACAATATGCAGACAAAAGCGGGAGGCAGTGTGCAGGTAAAAAGGTGTATAATGCTTAAACTAAAAATAAACTAAAGGTGAGTGCCCCTAAGAAAAGGCATTGAAGCTTAGAGATGGCTATGTGGAACAAAACTAAAACTGAACTGGCTACAAAGTAAACAAAAACAGAATGCTGGACGACAGCAAAAACTTACAGCGTGTGGAGCAGAGACGGCGTCCACAAAGTACATCCGAACATGACATGACAATCAACAATGTCCACACAAAAAATGATCGCAACAACTTAAATATTCGTGATCGCTAAAACAAAGCAGGTGCGGGCGATATCGCTCAAAGGAAGACGTTAAAATTGCACCAAAATTGGAGCGCAAGACAAGAAGTAAAACACTACGCACAGGAAAACACCAAAAAAGTCCAAATAAGTCAGGGTGTGATGTGACAGGTGGTGACAGTACACCTACTTTGAGACAAGAGCTACAGTGATGCATGCTTGGTTCTGCTTTAAAGTCATATCCAACAATTGCCACAAGGACTTTTTTGTCTACTGAGTTTCATTTTTTAATGATTTCTGCTGGTTTGATTGATTGGTTGATTGAGACTTTTATTAGTAGGTTGCACAGTGAAGTACATATTCTGTACAATTGACCACTAAATGGTAACACCCCAATAAGTTTTTCAACTTGTTTAAGTCGGGGTCCACTTAAATGGATTCATGATACAGATATATACTATCATCATAATACAGTCATCACACAAGATAATCATCAGAGTATATACATTGAATTATTTACATTATTTACAATCCGGGATGTGGGATATGGTTGGGGGGTTAGGTTTGGTTGATATCAACACTTCAGTCATCAACAATTGCATCATCAGAGAAATGGACATTGAAACAGTGTAGGACTGACTTGGTAGGATATGTACAGCAAGTAGTGGACATAGAGAGAGAGATCAGAAAGCATAAGAATAAGTATCTACATTTGATTATTTACATTTGATTATTTACAATCCGGGGAGGTGGGATGTGGAAGGGAGGGTGTTAGTTTAGGGTTGTAGTTGCCTGGAGGTGTTCTTTTATTGCGGTTTTGAAGGAGGATAGAGATGCCCTTTCTTTTATACCTGTTGGGAGCGCATTCCACATTGATGTGGCATAGAAAGAGAATGAGTTAAGACCTTTGTTAGTTGGGAATCTGGGTTTAACGTGGTTAGTGGAGCTCCCCCTGGTGTTGTGGTTATGGCGGTCATTTACGTTAAGGAAGTAGTTTGACATGTACTTCGGTATCAGGGAGGTGTAGTGGATTTTATAGACTAGGCTCAGTGCAAGTTGTTTAACTCTGTCCTCCACCTTGAGCCAGCCCACTTTGGAGAAGTGGGTAGGAGTGAGGTGGGATCTGGGGTGGAGGTCTAGAAGTAACCTGACTAGCTTGTTCTGAGATGTTTGGAGTTTAGATTTGAGGGTTTTGGAGGTGCTAGGGTACCAGGAGGTGCATGCGTAATCGAAAAAGGGTTGAATGAGAGTTCCCGCTAGAATCTTCATGGTGCTTTTGTTGACCAGAGAGGATCGAGATTCTATTTGATGACCTTGGTTGCCATTTTATCACAGGAAAGATTAGCCTCTAGAATGGAACCTAGGTAGGTGACCTCATCTTTCCTGGTGATAACAATGTCACCCACTTTTATAGTGAAGTCATTGACTTTCTTAAGGTTGATGTGGGACCCAAACAGGATGGATTCTGTTTTACCCAAGTGTATGGATAGCTTGTTGTCAGCGAGCCAGGTGCAAGTTCTACACAGTTCAGCGCTGAGTTCAGCGCTGAGTGGTGTGCATCCGCATTTTTTTAACGCAAAAAATGCGCCTTGGCTCAGAAAAGGTTGACAAACACTGCTGTAACAGCTCTTATTTGGTCTACTTTAACTCATTATTGTAAATAATGTAAATAATTGTAAATAATGTAAATAATTCAATGTGATTATCTTATGTGATGACTGTATTATGATGATAGTATATATCAGGGGTCACCAACGCGGTGCCCGCGGGCACCAGGTAGCCCGTAAGGACCAGATGAGTAGCCCGCTGGCCTGTTCTAAATATAGCTCAAATAGCAGCACTTACCAGTGAGCTGCCTCTATTTTTTAAATTGTATTTATTTACTAGCAAGCTGGTCTCGCTTTGCCCGACATTTTTAATTCTAAGAGAGACAAAACTCAAAAAGAATTTGAAAATCCAAGAAAATATTCTAAAGACTTGGTCTTCACTTGTTTAAATAAATTCATAATTTTTTTTACTTTGCTTCTTATAACTTTCAGAAAGACAATTTTAGAGAAAAAATACAACCTTAAAAATGATTTTAGGATTTTTAAACACATATACCTTTTTACCTTTTAAATTCCTTCCTCTTCTTTCCTGACAATTAAAATCACTGTTCAAGTAAATTTATTTTTTTTATTGTAAAGAATAATAAATACATTTTAATTGAATTCTTCATTTTAGCTTCTGTTTTTTCGGCAAAGAATATTTGTGAAATATTTCTTCAAACTTATTATGATTAAAATTCAAAAAAATTATTCTGGCAAATCTAGAAAATCTGTAGAATCAAATTTAAATCTTATTTCAAAGTCTTTTGAATTTCTTTGAAATTTTTTGTTCTGGAAAATCTAGAAGAAATAATGATTTGTCTTTGTTAGAAATATAGCTTGGTCCAATTTGTTATATATTCTAACAAAGTTTAGATTGGATTTTAACCTATTTAAAACATGTCATCAAAATTCTAAAATTAATCTTAATCAGGAAAAATTACTAATGATGTTCCATAAAAAGATTCGAATTAACTAGTTTTTCTCTTCTTTTTTTTCGGTTGAATTTTGAATTTTAAAGAGTCGAAATTGAAGATAAACTATGTTTCAAAATTTAATTGTCATTTTCTCCTCTTTTAAACCGTTCAATTAAGTGTAAATATCATTAATTATTAATAATAACATAGAGTTAAAGGTAAATTGAGCAAATTGGCTATTTCTGGCAATTTATTGAAGTGTGTATCAAACTGGTAGCCCTTCGCATTAATCACTACCCAAGAAGTAGCTCTTGCTTTCAAAAAGGTTGGTGACCCCTGCTATACATGATAGTATATATCTGTATCATGAATCAATTTAAGTGCACGCCGACTTAAACAAGTTGAAAAACTTATTCGGGTGTTACCATTTAGTGGTCAATTGTACGGAATATGTACTTCACTGTGCAACCTACTAATAAAAGTCTCAATCAATCAATCAATCAATTCGACGGTGAAAGCGTAAATTCCGAGTGTGCGCGGGTAACGGGAACGCAGCATGTGGCTCAGGCGGCACAGCGACCCCCAGAGGACGTGTGGCCGCATTGCAGTCTGCGCACGCTGTCGCCTGCTGTGCCCCCCACAAGTATCTGGGACCCACAAGTATCTGGGACCCACAAGTATCTGGGAGCCCGGCAACACAAAGACAGCCGACTGGAAAAAGTGTGAGAAGTCAATGTTTGTGTTTCATGCGACTCGGAGTTGACGTGTAGCTGCTTTGTTGTGCTCGTGTTTGCCCGCCAAGTCCGCCGGCTGGTGGCCAAAGTGAGCTAGCTGCTGCTGGTAGCCGCTTAGCTCACTTGCGGCAACTTCACACGACATTTACGCCGCACACTTTCATGTCAAACTGCAAAAAGCTGCTTTAAAAACGGCATGACTTGTCGCTGGGGACTTGACGTTCATGGCCATGATGGTTTGCTGTACGTGGTAATAATAATAATTATAATAATAATAATAATAATGGCTTCCGTTGTACGGCGCGTGGACCAGCAATTTACTCTTTTTTCCCCCTTAGAATGAGCATTAAAGTCAACTTTAGCATGTTTGTCAAGTTGCCCTAAAATATTGACCATTATGTTTTAATCTGATACCGTCTTTGCGTGAACTTATGATCGCCAAGTCGAAAACTAGTTGATGATGGAGGTGGGCGGATCGATACACGTCTCGATGTTATCGACACCAAGGTGGTTTGATACTACCTTCCATCCTGATGGCTAACAGTGTTTTTCAACCTTTTTTTTGAGCCAAGGCGCATTATTTTTTCATCGAAAAAATGCGGAGGCACACCACTAGCAGAAATCATTCAAAAATGAAACTCAGTAGACAATAAAAAGTCATTGTCGCAATTCTTGGATATGACTTTAAATCATAATCAAGCATGCATCAATATAGTAGATGTACTGTATCAATATAGCTCTTGTCTCAAAGTAGATGTACTGTATCAATATAGCTCTTGTCTCAAAGTAGGTGTACTGTATCAATATAGCTCTTGTCTCAAAGTAGGTGTACTGTATCAATATAGCTCTTGTCTCAAAGTAGATGTAGTGTATCAATATAGGTCTTGTCTCAAAGTAGATGTACTGTATCAATATAGGTCTTGTCTCAAAGTAGGTGTACTGTATCAATATAGGTCTTGTCTCAAAGTAGATGTACTGTATCAATATAGGTCTTTTCTCAAATTAGATGTACTGTATCAATATAGGTCTTGTCTCAAAGTAGATGTACTGTGTCAATATAGGTCTTGTCTCAAAGTAGGTGTACCGTATCAATATAGGTCTTGTCTCAAAGTAGGTGTACCGTATCAATATAGGTCTTGTCTCAAAGTAGATGTACTGTATCAATATAGGTCTTGTCTCAAAGTAGGTGTACTGTATCAATATAGGTCTTGTCTCAAAGTAGGTGTACTGTATCAATATAGGTCTTGTCTCAAAGTAGATGTACTGTGGCAATATAGGTCTTGTCTCAAAGTAGGTGTACCGTATCAATATAGGTCTTGTCTCAAAGTAGGTGTACCGTATCAATATAGGTCTTGTCTCAAAGTAGATGTACTGTATCAATATAGGTCTTGTCTCAAAGTAGATGTACTGTATCAATATAGGTCTTGTCTCAAAGTAGGTGTACTGTATCAATATAGGTCTTGTCTCAAAGTAGATGTACTGTATCAATATAGGTCTTGTCTCAAAGTAGGTGTACTGTATCAATATAAGTCTTGTCTCAAAGTAGGTGTAGGTGCATTACCATATGGTATTATTTTCTCAATGACTTTCATTTACTTGTTACATTACTCTTTACTACTTTAATTTATATTCTACTGCTTTGATTAATTGTTTAACTAATACTAATTTATATATTTGGACTGCATGGGGTGAGTAATACAAAATATGGTAAAATAATACAAATATGTATTAGGGCTGGGCCATATGGCTGAAACCTGTATCACCATAAGTGATATTGATCAATATAAACTATTATTGATATTTTTATGACCTATCAAAATTAAAGACCATCGTAAAGAAATTGTAAAATGACATTAGCAATAATCTCTTAAAATGAAGGTGCAAAAATAAGGACTATGTAAGAAATGCTTGATAAAGTGTAAGAAAATAGTGCAACGTGTGAAAATGTAAACATAGTAACCTTAGAATAATTATTTTCTGCAGGTTTAGTGGGAGGAAGTTACAGCTGTGCTCTAAAGGGTGAGCTAAGGTGGTGTGGTATTAGCGGTCTTGCCTTGCATCATGTACACACCACATTGGTATGACCACGGTCCTTTTGTTAAAAATTCAAAAGAGTGTCCAGGTGACTCTTCCTCTTTTATCCACAATTTCTTCTTGTTGACTTTCTTATGTCACTCCATGCAAAGAATCAACCAAACTCTATAGCTGATACTGTCACCTGATTGGCTGATATCGTGTCACTCCTCCGTGATCACTTCCTTGTGCTTTGTTCATGCAACCAACCTTGCTTTGCAACTTCCAGTTTCTTCCGACAAAGAAGGGAAAAATAAGTTTTATCGAACACAGTTTTTATTGATATCAATTCCTATGTGTATCTATCTTGTTATAGTGTTTTATCGCCCCGTATCTGCCATACTGACCATGTTTTGACTGGGTATCGCCCGCATGTAACTAATTCTCCTTCTGTATTTTTTTAGATCAATTTTCCGTCATGGTCAACCAGGTTCAGCGAGCCGATGGCAGCTGGCAGTCGTGCAAGAGTGATTCCAGCGGGGCGGGCACCAGCGGCGGCGAGAGTTCCAAGGAAAGTTCTCGCTGTTCCACGCCGGTGCTGGACGCCGACCGTTCGGACAGGCTGCGGGACAAGATGAGGAGGAGGATGGAGTCCGGGGATCACTGGTTCTCCCTGGAATTCTTCCCTCCGAGAACGGCCACCGGCGCTGTCAATCTCATATCCAGGTACTCTTCTTTCTGTTCCATAAACACAACAATCAAAATGGTTTGGCTTTCAGGTTGAGTGGGAGAAATTGCTTCGGTGTTCGTACTACTTACAAAAACCAAAGTCCCACTGCGTACTTTCATAAGCACAGACTTGGTGCATACCGGGTGTCCATTCATATAACATCAAGTGGTGCCATATTTCCATGTTGCATGTGACGTTAAGGATGCACAATTAATTAAAATTTAATCTCCGTGTTGATTATGGCGCCTCACCATTATGAAAATATTGAATCATGGGAAAAAAGGATTAAAGGCCTACTGAAAGCCACTACTAGCGACCACGCAGTCTGATAGTTTATATATCAATGATGAAATCTTAACATTGCAACACATGCCAATACGGCCGGGTTAACTTATAAAGTGACTTTTAAAACTTCCCGGGAAATATCCGGCTGAAACGTCGCGGTATGATGACGTATGCGCGTGACGAAGTCAGAGTAACGGAAGTTATGGTACCCGTAGAATCCTATACAAAAAGCTCTGTTTTCATTTCATAATTCCACAGTATTTTGGACATCTTTTGCAATTTGTTTAATGAATAATGAAGGCTGCAAAGAAGACAGTTGTAGGTGGGATCAGTGTATTAGCAGCGGACTACAGCAACACAACCAGGAGGACTTTGTTGGAGCGCTAGCCGCCGACCTCACCTTGACTTCCTACGTCTCCGGGCCGCCAAACGCATCGGGTGAAGTCCTTCGTCCTTCCGCCGATCGCTGGAACGCAGGTGAGCACGGGTGTTGATGAGTAGATGAGGGCTGGCTGGCGTAGGTGGAGAGCTAATGTTTTTAGCATAGCTCTGTGAGGTCCCGTTGCTACGTTGCTAAGTTAGCTTCAATGGCGTCGTTAGCACAGCATTGTTAACCTTCGCCAGCCTGGAAAGCATTAACCGTGTATTTACATGTCCACGGTTTAATAGTATTGTTGATTTTCTATCTATCCTTCCTTCTATCCTTTATTTTTTTGTTTCTATATGCAGTTAAAGCACGATGCTATCACGTTAGCTCGTAGCTAAAGCATTTCGCCGATGTATTGTCTTGGAGATAAAAGGCACTGAATGTCCATTTTGCGTTCTCGACTCTCATTTTCAAGAGGATATAGTATCCCAGGTGGTTTAAAATACAAATCCGTGATCCACAATAAAAAAAGGAGAGTGTGGAATCCAATGAGCCAGCTTGTACCTAAGTTACGGTCAGAGCGAAAAAAGATACGTCCATCACTGTCTCTCAAGTCCTTCACTGTAACGTTCCTCATCTACGAATCTTTCATCCTCGCTCAAATTAATGGGGTAATCATCACTTTCTCGGTCCGAATCTCTCTCGCTCCATTGTAAACAACGGGGAATTGTGAGGAATACTAGCTCCTGTGACGTCACGCTACTTCCGCTACAGGCAAGGCTTTTTTTTATCAGCGAGCAAAAGTTGCAAACTTTATCGTCGATTTTCTCTATTAAATCCTTTCAGCAAAAATATGGCAATATCGCGAAATGATCAAGTATGACACATAGAATGGATCTGCTATTCCCGTTTAAATAAAAAAAAAATCATTTCAGTAGGCCTTTAATGGACCGTGCAACATGCATGTCAATTCCAGAGCTTTGGACGGTAGAAACAGATGAGGGAAAAACAGCTTGTCTACCAGAAGTTTGTGATGTCACCATGGTTACTACTTTATATTTGACACAGCGCTCGTACGCATATTCAATAACCACTCAACTCTAGAAGAAAGAAAGGCATGGGATTTCCGTCTTAATGCAACTGCTGACAGAGTCGCATTATTGGCCAATAAAACAGAATCAGCTGAGAAAGGCAAAATAAAATCAGGGAAATTGACTTAAATGTTGTCTTTGTGAGAAGAAGGAACATTCCTTTGGGAATACAATGTGTCTGGTAGCACTCATTTATCTGCGACACACTCAACCGCCCCGTCCTGATAAACAATGTGGACACCGTCACGTGACACAGCCACTAAACTACCAAGCTAAAGCTAGCAAGAACAATCCATACACCCACAACACATCTCATCTACTTGTGTTGTTGTGAACGTCATCGTCCATGTAACAACAATGTACAAACAATCCATACACACACAACACATCTCATCTACTTGTGTTGTTGTGAACGATATCATCCATATAACAACAATGTACAAACAATCATACACACACAACACATCACATGTGTTGTTGTGAACGACATCATGGATGTAACATCAATGTACCAACAATCATACACCCACAACACATCTGATCTACTTGTGTTGTTGTGAACGACATCATCCATGTAACAACAATGTACAAACAATCATACACCCACAACACATCTGATCTACTTGTGTTGTTGTGAACGACATCATGGATGTAACATCAATGTACCAACAATCATACACCCACAACACATCTGATCTACTTGTGTTGTTGTGAACGACATCATCCATGTAACAACAATGTACAAACAATCATACACACACAACACATCTCATCTACTTGTGTTGTTGTGAACAACATCATCGATGTAACAACAATGTACAAACAATCATACACACACAACACATCTCATCTACTTGTGTTGTTGTGAACAACATCATCGATGTAACAACAATGTACAAACAATCATACACACACAACACATCTCATCTACTTGTGTTGTTGTGAACGACATCATCCACGTAACAACAATGTACAAACAATCATACGTCCACAACACATCTCATCTGTTGTGTTGTGAACAACATCATCCATGTAACAACAATGTACAAACAATCATACACACACAACACATCTCATCTACTTGTGTTGTTGTGAACGACATCATGGATGTAACAACAATGTACAAACAATCATACACACACAACACATCTCATCTACTTGTGTTGTTGTGAACGACATCATGGATGTAACAACAATGTACAAACAATCATACACACACAACACATCTCATCTACTTGTGTTGTTGTGAACAACATCATGGATGTAACATCAATGTACAAACAATCATACACACACAACACATCTCATCTACTTGTGTTGTTGTGAACAACATCATGGATGTAACATCAATGTACAAACAGCGGTCGCAACTTTAGAGGCGCTTTTTTTTTTATTCTTATACAGCCTGAAGTGAGTGGCTTCTTTACTTGTTCAAGCTGAGAACAGCAAAGCACACTTCCCCCCTTCACAATAATAGCACGGTGCGCCACATCCGCTCTGACTGTGCTCACAAAATAAAGGTTTCAAAAAAAGTATCTTACACATACATAATGTGCTTACGGTAATTAATAATAACAGTTTTGTTTTAAACGTCCATCCATCCATCCATTTTACAATATAATTACAACACTTTATGATTTATTATTATTTATATACAGATTTGAACAATAAGTTATTCACTGAAATATATTTATTAATTGTGGTTCTTACAAAAAATATATCTTATAAAATATAAAAGCTAAAATGTCTCTTAAAGCTCTGCCCCTTTAATTAGTGCATACTAAATAATTTAACTTTAGCCTACTACTACAAGCATATTATTTACCAGCAACATAAAGTGAAACAGAGGCAGAGGTGTCCTGCCACAGTCAGTAACAAATAAACAGAAAACAGTAGTGGTCAAATACAAATAAGGCAACAAGAGAAGTATCCTACACTTCTCTTTTGTAAAGTAAATGTGAACAGCCTATATGGGCATCTACATCAACTATATGATTTGCCTGAGAAGCTGGACAGGACAAAAAAAATAAATAAATAAATGTTTTAATTTTTTTTAATATATTTGTGGCGGACGTACCGGTAATTCTTTCGTGGCGGGCCGCCACAAATAAATGAATGTGTGGGAAACACTGCAGTGTTATAACTTCACCTTTATCTTGACTTTTTACACCAAAATGCGTCCATTCTCCCTTTTCTGTCTACACACTGTGTCTGCTTGTAAGTACTCTGTGTGTGTGCGCTGCCCAACATGCTCCTCTGCTCCTAAAACCAGCAATATCGCCACGTGACGTGACGACGCGCCTTCATGCCCATTGGGAAGCGGTACTTTTCAAACAGAGTATAATATGGTTTTGGATTCATTAGTACCCCGATATTATACTAGTATTGGTATACCGTACAACCCTATTCCCTCCACAGTTTACTAGAACTGATCGCCTGCGCCCGTGAGTTTGGTCCTAAAAGTCCAAGCCCGGTTTCTGTCTCTCCAGGTTTGACCGTATGGGCTCCGGGGGGCCGCTGTTCATCGACATCACCTGGCATCCAGCGGGAGACCCGGGTTCGGACAAGGAAACGTCCTCCATGATGATCGCCAGCACGGCGGTCAACTACTGCGGCCTGGAGAGCATCCTGCACCTCACCTGCTGCAACCAGACCAGCCAGAAGATCTCGGGCTACCTGGCCAAAGCCAAGCACCTGGGCCTTAAAAACATCATGGCGCTGAGAGGAGGTACTGTGATCGCCGCACATCCGCCGGGGTGGTTATTGAGCGCTTGTCATCCACCACCAGACCCCGTGGGCACGGACTGGGAGGAGGAGGAAGGATGCTTCAACTACGCCATAGACCTGGTCAAACACATCCGCTCCCAGTTTGACGACTACTTTGACATTTGTGTGGCAGGTGTGGTCACCGAGGAGTACAATGGTGAAGTTGTGGATTTCAAAGTGTGTGTGTGGTCCAGGCTACCCCACTGGACACCCCGAGGCGGGGAGCTACCAGGAGGATCTGCAACACCTGAAGGAGAAGGTGGACGCAGGAGCCAACTTTGTCATCACGCAACTTTTCTTCCGGGCCGAAACCTATCTGAAATTCCTCGACGACTGTCGGGCGCTGGGGATCACGTGTCCCATTCTTCCCGGGATCTTCCCCATCCAGGTATGGCACCGCTCCTTAAAGCCACACCTGATAGGAGACCACGCCTTTTTTTGCTAACTTGGGATGTATTTCACTGAAAACTGTATCAGTGTTTTGTATCGCTCCATAATTAGTGATCATTTGTATGACCTGTGGAACATGGCGAGCAGGAGAAACATGGATTGGATTTGAAATATAACTTGCTCTGATTATAATCCCTCAGCTATCAGAGCAGAAAGAAACAAACAATAAAATCACATTGAACACTTCAATGTGTTAAAATCAGGAAGATGTAAGAAATGTTTGATAAAGTGTAAGAAAATAGTGCAAAGTGTGAAAATGTAAACATAGAAACCTGAGAAGAACTATTTTCTGCAGGTTTAGTGGCAGGAAGTTACAGCAGTGCTCTAAAGGGTGAGCTAAGGTGGTGTGGTATTAGTGGTCTTGCCTTGCATCATGTACACACCACATTGGTCTGACTACGGTCCCTTTGGGGGAAAAAATCCTAAAACATGTCCAGGTGACTTTTCCTCTTTTATCCACAATTTCTTAATTTTGACTTTCTCTTCTCACGCCATGCAAAGAATCAACCAAACTTAATAGTTGATACTGTTACCTGATTGGCTGTTAGCATGTCACGCCCACTGTCTGTCTACTTCCGCTTTCTTCTGACAAACAAGTTAAAACAATTATCGAGCCCTAAATACAAGTAATTTTTATTGATATTGATTACGTGTCTATTGCGATATATATTGATATCTTTTTATCTCTCCCAGCCCTAATTACACATATTTTTAGTTGATATCGATTACATGTCTATTGCAATATATATTGATATCGTCTGATTGCCCAGCCCTAATTACAAGTATGTTTTGTTGATATCGATTACGTGTCTATTGCGATATATATTGATATCGTTTTATCACACAGCTCTAAATACATGTATTTTTATTGATATCAATGATGTGTCTATTGCGATATATAGTGACATAATTTTATTGCCCAGCCCTAATGACAAGTATTTTTTATTGATATCAATTACGTGTCTATTGTGATATATATTGACATTGTTTTATCACACAGCCCTAAATACAAGTATTTTTTATTGATATCAATTACGTGTCTATTGTGATATATATTGACATCGTTTTATTGCCCGGCCCTAATGACAAGTATTTTTTATTGATTTCGATTACATGTGTATTGCGATATATATTGATATCGTTTTATCACCCAGCCCTAAATACAAGTATTTTTATTGCTATCGATTACGTGTCTATTGCGATATATAAATATCGTTTTATCGCTCAGCCCTAAATACAAGTATTTTTTATTGACATCGATTACGTGTCTATTGCGATATATATTGACATCGTTTTATCGCCCAGCCCTAAATACAAGTATTTTTTATTGATATCGATTACGTGTCTATTGCGATATATATTGACATTGTTTTATCACACAGCCCTAAATACAAGTATTTTTTATTGATATCACTTACGTGTCTATTGCGATATATAAATATCGTTTTATCGGCCAGCCCTAAATACAAGTATTTTTTATTGATATCGATTATGTGTCTTATTGCGATATATATTGACATTGTTTTATCACACAGCCTTGTTGACAAGTATTTTTATTGATTATGATTACGTGTCTATTGCGATATATATAAATATCGTTTTAGCACACAGCCCTAAATACAAGTATTTTTTATTGATATCAATTACGTGTCTATTGCAATATATAAATATCGTTTTATCGCCTAGCCCTAATGACAAGTATTTTTAATTGATATCGATTACGTGTCTATTGCGATATATATTGACATCGTTTTATCACACAGCTCTAATGACAAGTATTTGTTATTGATATCGATTACGTGTCTATTGTGATATATATTGACATCGTTTTATTGCCCGGCCCTAATGACAAGTATTTTTTATTGATTTTGATTACGTATCTATTGCGATATATATTGATATCGTCTGATTGCCCAGCCCTAATTACAAGTATTTTTGTTGATATCGATTACGTGTCTATTGCGATGTATATTGATATCGTTTTATCACACAGCTCTAAATACAAGTATTTTTATTGATATCAATTACATGTCTATTGCGATATATAGTGACATAATTTTATTGCCCAGCCCTAATGACAAGTATTTTTTATTGATATCAATTACGTGTCTATTGCGATATATATATTGACATCGTTTTAGCACACAGCCCTAATGACAAGTATTTTTTATTGATATCGATTACGTGTCTATTGCGATATATATTGACATTGTTTTATCACACAGCCCTAAATACAAGTATTTTTTATTGATATCACTTACGTGTCTATTGCGATATATAAATATTGTTTTATCGGCCAGCCCTAAATACAAGTATTTTTTATTGATATCAATTACGTGTCTATTGCGATGTGTAAATATCGTTTTATCGCTCAGCCCTAAATACAAGTATTTTTATTGATATCGATTACGTGTCTATTGCGATATATATTGACATTGTTTTATCACACAGCCCTAAATACAAGTATTTTTATTGATATCGATTACGTGTCTATTGTGATATACAGTATATTGACATCGTTTTATTGCCCGGCCCTAATGACAAGTATTTTTTATTGATTTTGATTACGTGTCTATTGCGATATATATTGATATTGTTTTATCACCCAGCCCTAAATACAAGTATTTTTATTAATATCGATTACGTGTCTATTGCGATATATATTGACATCGTTTTAGCACACAACCCTAATGACAAGTATTTTTTATTGATATCGATTACGTGTCTATTGCGATATATATTGATATCGTTTTATCGGCCAGCCCTAATGACAAGTATTGCACTGACAGAATGTAAGGGATGGTCCTCAAATACAGAACATTGAATGTTTGGTATGTAGACCAAAGATCTGCGGTGTAAATGTGAGCAGTTATATATAGTTTTAGTCTTATAAATGCATTTTGAATCGCCTCAAGTAAAAAAAAAAAAAAATATATATATATATATATATATTTCATTTTAAAAAAAAAATCATTTTTTTTTCTTCAAAGTATCCCTTCACCTTCCAGGTGAATCTATGATTGAATCTCCTGGCAATCATGTTCTACGTAACCATGACTACGCTATGTTTTGAAATGACTCACCAGGCCTCCGTAGCTAGCGAGCAGTAATACAAAATTAGGGGTCCGTATTTGTTTCCACGGAGTTGTTCTTCCTCCGCAGGGCTACCAGTCCCTGCGTCAGCTGGTCAAGTTGTCCAAGCTGGAGGTGCCGGAGGAGATCACCAAAGTCATCGAGCCCATCAAGGACAACGACGCGGCCATCCGTAACTACGGCATCCAACAGGCGGTGGAGATGTGCCGAGTGCTGCTGCAGAGCGGCAAGGTGCCCGGTCTGCACTTCTACACCCTGAACAGGGAGGTGGCCACCATGGAAGTCCTCAGGCAGCTGGGACTGTGGATAGAAGACCCCAGGTGGGTCTTTACATTTCCATTATGGCTTCTCACCATCATGAAAATATCATCATCCAATGTCACCATTAATCGGCCGCGCAATGTGCATGGAACAGATGAGGAGCGAAGAACACGGATGTCACCATGGTTACTACTTTATATTTGTCACCATGGTTACTACTTTATATTTGTCACCATGGTTACTACTTTATATTTGTCACCATGGTTACTACTTTATATTTGTCACCATGGTTACTACTTTATATTTGACACAGCGCTAGTATGCTTGATCCATAATCAGACACATTTGTCAACGCATTTCCACCGTCAAAACATTCTTCTTAATCAGGAGAAAAAACTAAGTTGTTTTTTCAACTGGAAAAATTTCTGCTTTTCCAGAAATTCCGTAATACCATTTCTCAGTTAAAAATGTTACTACTTCAACATTTCTCGACCGATTAAAAAAAATTCCAATACCAACCATTCAGAACATTCACATTTTTTACCAATTTCAAAAATGTTTTCGCTTTTTCCAAAACTCCGAAATTGCCATAGAAATGAATGGGACATTTTTCAAAGTTCCACAAGTCCCACATTTTTTTATCCCATTCAAACCGTTCCAACTTCAAAACATTCAGCTTGTTCAAGATTTGTGTGCTCCCTTTCAACAATTACTAAAAAAATTCCCGGATTTCCAAGAATTCCCAGTTTTTAGGGACATTTTCCCCATTCAAAATAAATGATACATTTTTCAAACTTCCACATTTTTCAACCGATTCAAAACATTCCACCTTCAACACATTCAACTCATCCTGGAAATTCAATGAACCATTTTTCCACTTTCAACAAATTTCCAGGAATTCCTGTTTTTTTCTAAGCTTATTTCCAACCTTTTTTAGTGCGATGACTCCTCACATTTTTTAACCCATTTCAAGCGTTCCGCCGTCTAAACATTCCTCTTAGTCAGGACAAAAAAACAAGTTGGTTTAAGAACTTGAAAATTTCCCGGTTTTCCCGAAATTCCATAATACCATTTTTCAATTAAAAAAGTGTTACTAATTCAACATTTCTTGACGGATTTCAACAATTCCAACACCAACCAATTCAGCTCATTCAGGACATTCACGCTTAGTCATTCAAAGAAAAATCCTGCTTTACCAAAATTTCCAGGAAGTTTCCATTGAAATGAATGGGTCATGTTTCCAAGTTGCATAATTCCCACATTTTTCAAGCTATTGAAAGCATTCCAACATCAACACATTCCACTCATCCTGGACATTCAAACTAACACTTTCCCAAGTTCCAAACCAAATTCAGTTTTTCCTGGAAATTCAAACTCTTCAACATTCAAACCATTCCAACATTCAAACTATTCTTAAATTAACACTACATTCTGTCAATTCTACATTTTTAATTTGACTTGTTGTGGTTTATTCCTTAAAAATGTATATCCAGGTTGTTTATACTATAGATAAAGTTGACTTTTGGTGGCACAATAAATAGTTGCGTTTTCAAATGAGTGAATAATGGTGATTGCAATGTCAATCAAAATAATGGTGATTGTTATGTTTGCCCTAATGTTTTTTTTCCTCAATAAGAGCTTCTTGTTCCTGTCAGGCGGCCTCTTCCCTGGGCGGTGAGCGCACACCCCAAGAGGAAGGTGGAGGATGTGCGACCCATCTTCTGGGCATCAAGACCCAAGAGCTACATCTACAGAACCCAGGAGTGGGACGAGTTCCCTAACGGCAGATGGTGAAGTGCTACAAAATGCAAACACTCAAACCAAAGTCGCCCATTGAAATCAATGAAATATGTGCCAATACGGCACACTTTTAACATGCAGACATAAGAACTATTGTATACAATACAACTACAGTAGTTTAATGTAATACAGGCTTCCCCTAGATACTGTATGTGGCGGCGGGGGCGTGGTCAATATGACATCATCATGTATATCGGCAGTCCATGGATTTGGATGATGACAGTTAAAGGAGAGAAGAGGTCAAATAGTGTGTCAGTTGCATGTGAGCTGCGAGTCCTGCTTTTGATGGCTTGCATTTGCCACAGATATACCGTAATTTCCGGACTATAAGCCGCTACTTTTTCCCCTCGTTCTGGTCCCTGCGGCTTATACAAGGGTGCGGCTTATTTACGGCCTGTTCTTCTCCGACACCGACGAAGAGGATTTCGGTGGTTTTAGTACGCAGGAGGAAGACGATGACACAATGATTAAAGACTGACTTTTCATATACCGGTAGGCTGGTTATTTTGATAACGTACAGGTGAGCACTTTGTATTACTTTGCACCGTTGTATTATTTGTACTCTGCACGAATGCTGTTCGCCATGTCAAAGATGTGAAAGTTTGATTGAATGATTGAAAGATTTATTGTTAATAAATGGGACGCTTTGCGTTCCCAAACAGTCATCTCTGTCCCGACAATCCCCTCCGTGGTAGCAGGAACCCCTATATACTACGCTAATTACACATCAAAACCCTGCGCCTTATAGTCGGGTGCGGCTTATATATGGAGCAATCTGTATGTTCCCCTAAATTTAGCTGGTGCGGCTTATAGTCAGGTGCGGCTTATAGTCCGGAAATTACGGTAGTCACTTTCACCAAGAGTAGAATGTCCTATTAGGCATCCTTTTCTCCTCTACTCGTTTGATTGTCTCATGTAGTGCATCATGCCAGGATGGTCTGCAAGATGGTGTTGCTGTTAATTGTAGAACATCCTTGTATCCAAGTTTTTGGCCTCCACCTTTTGGCTTCCTGTGCTGTAATTGACTGTCGAAGACTTGCTTGGGGAGGCCATCATCATATACTGTATGTGGCCCGCCCATCTTAGTGATCAGAGCCTCAACACTCACAGTTCCAGCATGTTCTCAGACAGTAACATCTATAATTCTGTCTTGCCGCTTGATGTTCGTGATCTGGCGGAGTTGTACACAAGTAAGCTGCTTCATTGTTTCAGTAGAGTATAGCAGGGATGGTTTTGTAGACCTTTATGTTTGTACATAGCTTGATGTCATGTCGGGACCAGAGCCGCTGGTGAAAAGAACCAAAGGATTTACAAACCCCGTTTCCATATGAGTTGGGAAATGGTGTTGGATGTAAATATAAACGGAATACAATGATTTGTAAATCCTTTTCAAGCCATATTCAATTGAATATGCTACAAAGACAACATATTTGATGTTCAAACTCATAAACTTTATTTTTTTTTGCAAATAATAATTAACTTAGAATTTCATGGCTGCAACACGTGCCAAAGTAGTTGGGAAAGGGCATGTTCACCACTGTGTTACATGGCCTTTCCTTTTAACAACACTCAGTAAAGGTTTGGGAAGTGAGGAGACACATTTTTGAAGTGGAATTCTTTCCCATTCTTGCTTGATGTACAACTTAAGTTGTTCAACAGTCCGGGGGTCTCCCTTCTGCTATTTTAGGTGCCACACATTTTCAATGTCTGGACTACAGGCAGGCCAGTCTAGTACCCGCACTCTTTTACTATGAAGCCACGTTGATGTAACACGTGGCTTGGCATTGTCTTGCTGAAATAAGCAGGGGCGTCCATGGTAACGTTGCTTGGATGGCAACATATGTTGCTCCAAAAGCTGTATGTACCTTCCAGCATTAATGGTGCCTTCACAGATGTGTAAGTTACCCATGTCTTGGCCACTAATACACCCCCATACCATCACACATGCTGCCTTTTACACTTTCACCCTAGAACAGTCCGGATGGTTCTTTTCCTCTTTGGTCTGGAGGACACTACCATCCACAGTTTCCAAAAACAATTTGAAATGTGGACTCGTCAGACCACAGAACACTTTTCCACTTTGTATCAGTCCATCTTAGATGAGCTCAGGCCCAGCGAAGCCGACGGCGTTTCTGGGTGTTGTTGATAAACAGTTTTCGCCTTGCATAGGAGAGTTTTAACTTGCACTTACAGATGTAGCGACCAACTGTAGTTACTGACAGTGGGTTTCTGAAGTGTTCCTGAGCCCATGTGGTGATATCCTTTACACACTGATGTGGCTTGTTGATGCAGTACAGCCTGAGGGATGGAAGGTCACGGGCTTAGCTGCTTACGTGCAGTGATTTCTCCACATTCTCTGAACCCTTTGATGATATTACGGAGCGTAGATGGTGAAATCCCTAAATTCCTTGCAATAGCTGCTTGAGAAAGGTTGTTCTTAAACTGTTCAACAATTTGCTCAGGCATTTGTTGACAAAGTGGTGACCCTCGCCCCATCCTTGTTTGTGAAGGACTGAGCATTTCATGGAATCTACTTTTATACCCAATCATGGCACCCACCTGTTCCCAATTAGCCTGCACACCTGTGGGATGTTCCAAATAAGTCTTTGATGAGCATTCCTCAACTTTATCAGTATTTATTGCCACCTTTCCCAACTTCTTTGTCACGTGTTGCTGCCATCAAATTCTAAAGTTAATGATTAATTGCAAAAAAAAAAAAGTTTATCAGTTTGAACATCAAATATGTTGTCGTTGTAGCATATTCAACTGAATATGGGTTGAAAATAATCTGCAAATCATTGTATTCCGTTTATATTTACATCTAACACCATTTCCCAACTCATATGGAAACAGTGTTTGTATAATCATTCTTTTACACAGACCAGCTTGGTCTTTGAGGCAAGGTTGAAGTGACTTCCATCTGACCTAGTTGGAATGTACACACCTTTAGTGGTTTTGGAACTCACATATTGAAGCACAGCAGTCAAGTAAAGTGCAAATAAAGTGAGTGCCAGTACACACTTGTTAAACTCCATGAGTAAGTGAGAAAGGAGCACTTTTAGACTAGACTTCCTTTTTATTGTCATTCAAATTTGAACTTTACAGTACAGATAAGAACGAAATTTTGTTGTACTTGTACCGCCTCCCACAGAAACCACTGCAGACATATTTTCATGAAATTGTTTGACCATATTTGTAAACTTGTCAGGGCAACCATATATTTGGAGCACCTTCCATAGGGTTGATGGATCAATGGTTTTTAAAGGCTTTTGAGAAATGGACAAACACAATGAACAAAGGTTGTTGCTGTTCTATAGCAGTGAACATCATATCAGATGTTGACCTTCCAGCTCTGAAACCACATTGACTTTCTGGAAGCACACTTGTTGCAGTCTGAATTTTGCAAACACTTTTCCAGCAATTGATAAAAGAGAAATTCCACGATGGTTACCGCAGTCGCTCCTTTTACCTTTCTTTTTATAGATGGCTACAATTAGCGCATCTTTGAAGTCTTGTGGCACCTTTTCCTCTTCCCAACAGAGGTTGTAAAAGTATGTCACAATAGACATCTGAGAGGATGCCATCTGAGCCAGGCGACTTGCCTGATCGGGTTTCCTTCAGAGCCTTTTCTATTGTCGAGTTGGTATCTTGTCGGATGCACTACTAGGGTGGATGTTGCATCCCTTCTTGCAGAGCCATCTTGGGTCAACAGTTCTCTCCAACGTTCTGTTGTGTCAGTTAAAATACGGCCCCCATCAGCTGATTTGACAGGATTGAGAGTGTTTGTACGTGGGCCATACACACATTCCAAGGCAGTGAATAGGCCTTTATAGTCTGCAAACTGCTGTAGTTCATTGGCTTTGTGGTCCCACCAAGCATTTTGGAGACTCCTTACTTCAGGTTGCAGCTTGGACTTAGAATTGGTTAATAATTGTTTGTTTTGGTCGGAGTTATCGTTCAAATATCGGCTGTGCGCTCTCTGTTTTCCTCAAGAAGGGGCTGAATATAATTCTGAACCAGTCTGGTTTTGCACCATTTGGGTGTCCGAGAACCTCTGTGGCAGTATTGTGTTCTTTAGAGTGGCAGTATTGTGTTCTTTAGAGTGGCCCAGATGTGGTGCTCAGCTCCTTCAGGGGCTTTTGCGAGGATTTGTTGAGAGCAACAGACAACTGAGTGGAATTCAGTTTATTTACATCAAACGTTTTAGGGATAGCTGCTGATGTCTTTCTTCTAGGATTTTCTAACTGAAGTTTGATATCACCATGTACATATTTTAAAAGGGCTAAACAAATGTTTTACATATATTTGAAGAAAAAAAATGGGTTATTTGGCCCGCGGGCCAGAGTTTGACACCAATGCTTTAGGCCATCTTCATGCAACCAGAAGGAGCTTTTCTGCCCTGTTTTGAAAAAGTTTCATTAGAATTATTACACCAAATAATGGATTCTGAGTGGAATGGTCACCTTGGGAATGGAATGGTTAAGTGCCCAAAGGTTTCAATTGCTGGTGATTTTCTATCCTATTTCTTCTTCCTAATGATGATTTGTGTGTCAGGTTTAAGCACCAAACTATCTATTAAACAGAACAAGAAGCAAGGAATCAGGCAGAGACAGAGTTCAATTTTGCTCATGAGGAGAACGCATGGAGCTGCACACTCAGTTACAGTCTCACCCTACGCTCTGAGGAACAGCCCACGCGCTCTATTTATTCGGTTTGGGAATTCCCTAGTTACATGGCTGAGGCTGCTTCTAAAGGGAGGGGTCACACATTATGCAAGCAGCTCAGTACGCACAATACGTGATTACCGTATTTTTCGGAGTATAAGTCGCTCCGGAGTATAAGTCGCACCGGCCGAAAATGCATAATAAAGAAGGAAAAAAACATATATAAGTCGCACTGGAGTATAAGTTGCATTTTTTGGGGGAAATTGATTTGATAAAAGGCAATTGAAAATGTGTAAAGAATAGTGAACAACAGGCTGAATAAGTGTACGTTATATGAGGCATAAATAACCAACTGGTATGTTAACGTAACATATTATGGTAAGAGTCATTCAAATAACTATAACATATAGAACATGCTATACGTTTACTGTCACTCCTAATCGCTAAATCCCATGAAATCTTATACGTCTAGTCTCTTACGTGAATGACATCAATAATAGTATTTGATATTTTACGCTAATGTGTTAATCATTTCACACATAAGTCACTCCTGAGTATAAGTCGCACCCCCGGCCAAATTATGAAAAAAACTGCGACTTATAGTCCGAAAAATACGGTATTCACAACAGAAATGTGCTGGGGGCCTTGTGATTGTGCCCTGTCTCTGCTTGGTCTGCTTGCTGTTGATACGTCTTATCTTCGTTGAGGTGCTGGTTCGTCCTTGGCTGTTAGCAGGCTGAAAGACAGAAACATCTGCGGCGAGGTCACTCCTCACATGCCGTGGAAGATAACAAGTTGTGTGCCCTTGCACGAAAAGAAAAGTACAGCTTGAGCACAATAGATAGTAACTAGAGCAACGGCCTTTAAGCATAAGAGTTGTGATAACTTATAAATAATGATTGTAACATTGTGTCACCAGGGGGAACTCCTCGTCCCCGGCCTTTGGGGAGTTAAACGACTACTACTTGTTCTACTTGAAGAGCAAGTCGTCCAAAGACGCCCTGCTGCAGATGTGGGGCGAGGAGCTGAAGAACGAGCAAAGCGTGTACGAGGTCTTCACCGGCTACCTCACAGGCCAGCCCAACCTCAAAGGACACAAGGCAGGCACACAGCCGCCATATTGGAAGGAACACCACCTGACGCCTTCCCTCCCTCTTCTTCCCCAGGTCATGTGTTTGCCGTGGAACGACGAGCCTCTGGCCCAAGAAACCAACCTGCTGAAGGAGCAGCTGGAGAAGGTGAACAGACGAGGCGTCCTCACCATCAACTCCCAGCCCCGGATCAACGGCAAACCCTCCACCGACCCCATAGTGGGCTGGGGACCTCCCGGAGGTTACGTCTTCCAGAAAGTAAGACCGCTTCATGTTCTCCGCCGCCTTTGAACGTCACACATGTTTCTCGCTGCGCCTCCACAGGCCTATCTGGAGTTCTTCACCTCCAGTGAAAATGTGGACGCGCTCCTCAAAGTTCTCAAGAAGTACGAGCCCCGTGTCAACTACCACATTGTCAACGTGCACGTAAGTTCTGATGGGATGGGATGGGGATCAAACGCTGCCAGTATTACTAATCAATCATATTCGCTACTATACCGCCTCTAAAAAGTATCGGCCCCACCCTCGCTCTCCCTTTTTTTTAACGGGCATGACGGCGCGTCGTCGTCACGTCATGACATTGTTAGTTTTAGGAGCATGTTGGGCAGCGCACACACACAGAGTACTTACAAGCAGACACAGTGTGTAGACAGAAAAGGGAGAATGGATGCATTTTGGTGTAAAAAGTCAAGATAAAGGTGAAGTTCTAACACTGAAACACCCTCAGGAAGAGCTGCTTTAACACGTGGCTAACATCCATCCACAGTGTTTTAGCTACTTCTAAATCACTAATCCTGGTCTCCATGGCGACAAATAAAGTACCGTATTTCCTTGAATAGCCGCAGGGGCGTTAATTAATTTAAAACCTCCTGTCACACCTGCGTTTACCGGAAACCGGCGGGATGGCCGTGCATGCGGTAATTATTTTAAAACCTCTTCTCACTCCGGCGTTTACCAAAAGGAATCCATAAAATTTAGGCGTGCGCTTTGAGTGTGATGTAAGCATACCATCATGAAAAGCACATTTAATTAAAAAAAACGTTATTATGGTCTTACCTGTACTTATAAATGGAGTCCATTTGCAGCTCCTTCTGACCAAAAGCATCGATAACTTGTTTATAGAAGTCTTCCTTATTTTCTTTCTTCAGTTTTAAAAGTCTCTGTTTCGATGGAGATATTCCTTTAATTATTACCTCCTGCTTCGATTGAAAGTCCAGTTTAGAAAACTGTTTTATTTTATGTATGTAATCCTCCATTTTAAAAGTTCAGGCAGAGGACAGAAAAAAAAATCTCTTGCTGCGTGTGTTCACTTCTTCTGCAGTACCGGAAGTCGCAAGAAGGATCACTAGCGCGGCAGCGCCCTCTACCACCAGGAGGCGGGAGTCATTTAATGACTTATACAGTATTTCACACACGCAGCTACGGTATATTAATAAAACATAGCTGCTTACTGTTCTCTTTAGCATACTGTACAGGTATTCAATAGCTTGGACCTTAAATCCTACTGAAAAGCTCTTTATCTTTTTTCCTTTGTGCGATTGTAAACTACTGAAAGCAGTTTCCTCCATTTTGAAAATGAGGACAGATGCGTCACTCGTGACGTAACGAATTTGACCCGGTGGAAGTTCTAGCCATATGCTAAATATTTTGCGAAACGAGTTTGACCCGGCGAAAATTACAGACATGCGATAATAAAATTAATATTTTGCGAAATGAATTTGATCCAGCTTCAATAATAAACCGGCGATAAGGCCAAGCATGCGTTAATTATTTTGAGAAACGAGTTTGACCCGGCAGTAATTCTAGACGTGCGAATACTATATTCCCTGCGCCAATTCAAGGAAATACGGTAAGTTTCTTACAACTATCATTATCACTGGAGGACGAGGAATAGCTAAACATGCTTCACTACACTCCATAGGAGGATACAATAGCTCACCGCCGTCACCATGTAAACAAATGCCATGGGTGGATCTACACCTGACATCCACTGTAATGATACCAATTACGGGAGCATATCTAGTCAGTAAATAAGTCCCTGGACACATGAGGACTTTGAATATGACCAATGTACTGTAAAGTTCAAATTTGAATGACAATAAAAAGGAAGTCTAGTCTAGTATGATCCTGTAACTACTTGGTATCGCATCGATACCTAAATGTGTGGTATCATCCAAAACTAATGTAAAGTATCAAAGAAGAAAATAAGAAGTGTAGATAGAACATGTTAAAAGAGAAAATAAGCAGATATTAACAGTAAATGAACAAGTAGATTAATAATCCATTTTTACAGTTTGTCCCTCATAATGTGTACAAAATAATAGGTGTATAAATGACACAATATGTTACTGCATACGTCAGCAGACTAATTAGGAAACTTTGTTTGTTTACTTACTACTAAAAGACAAGTTCACTATTTTATTTAAGGACTAAATGACAATAATAAACATACGTTTCATGTACACTAAGACTTTTTGTTACAATAAAGACAATAATGATATTTTTTGTGATCCCCTTTATTTAGAAAAGTATGGAAATACATTTTGGTACTGGTACCAAAATATTGGTATGGGGACCACCCTAGCCACATTTTGCTAGCTTAGTGGCGCGTGACGTCAAGCAGGCGTATTGGTAGCAGACCACCTCCAGGTAATGTTGCAAATTTCCATGTATGTCTGAGAGAAATTGCCAAAAGTAAAGGCTCTCCTTTTCAAAAAGCGTTAGCTCGATGCTAATTCACATTGGCTTTGCCGTATACATGCTATTGATTAGCATTAGCGATTTTACATGGCGATTTCAACACCTCCAAATTTGGTAACAAAGATGCACTTTATAATTAAACAGCTGGTGTGTAGTAAGTACAATACTAAGTCAGGGTGTCCCCATCCAATATCATATATTTGAACCATCATGTTCTATTATTTTCTGTTTAAATAAAGCCAACATTGACATTTGTTGTAGTTATTTAGAAAGGTATGGATATACCAAATGATTGGTATGGGGACCACCCTAATGGTCAAAGTGCTGAAAAAGCTCCCCTCCCCCAACAATGTTTTTCTGGCTCGTGTCAAAAGTGTGAATATTGTTCTTAAAAGGCCACACCTTCACCAATGCCCCCGACATGCAGCCTAAAAAAAGGGTCCCCTGCCCTAAAAAAAAGGCCCCCCTCCCCCCACAGTGTTTTTTGTGGTCCGTGTCCAAATTGTCAATATATTGTTCTTAAAGGGCCGCACCCTCACCAATGCCCCCGACATGTAGCCTAAAAAAAGGGTCCCCTCCCCTAAAAAAAAGGGTCCCCTCCCCTAAAAAAAAGGGTCTTCTCCCCTAAAAAAAGTTTCCCCTCCCCAACAGTGTTTTTCTGGCCCGTGTCCAAAGTGTGAATATTGTTCTTAAAGGGCCGCACCCTCACCAACACCCCCGACATGCAGCCTAAAAAAGGCTCCCCTCCCCTAAAAAAAGGCTCCCCTCCCCCAACAGTGTTTTCCTGGCCCAAAGTGTCAATATATTGTTATTAAAGGGCCGCACCCTCAGCAATGCCCCTGACATGCAACTTAAAAAAAGGGTCCCCCTCCCCTAAAAAAAGGCTCCCCTCCCCCAAAACTGTTTTTCTGGCTTGTGTCCAAAGTGTAAATATTGTTGTTAAAGGGCTGCACCCTCACCAATTCCCCTTGACATGCAACCTAAAAAAAGGCTCCCCTCACCTAAAAAAGCCCCCCCACCCCCAAAACTGTTTTTCTGGCTGGTGTCCAAAGTGTAATATTGTTCTTAAAGGGCCGCACCCTCACCAACGTCCCCGACATGCAGCCTAAAAAAAGGGTCCCCTCACCTAAAAAAGGCTCCCCTCCCCCAACAGTGTTTTTCTGGCTGGTGTCCAAAGTGTCAATATATTGTTCTTAAAGGGCAGCACCCTCACCAAGGCCCCCGACATTCAGCCTAAAAAAAGGGTCCCCTCTCCTAAAAAAAGGCTCCCCTCCCCAACAGTATTTTTCTGGCTGGTGTCCAAAGTGTGAATCTTGTTCTTAAAGGGCCGCACCCTCACCAAGGCCCCCGACATGCAGCCTAAAAAAAGGCTCCCCTCCCCTAAAAAAAGGCTCCCCTCCCCTAAAAAAAGGCTCCCCTCACCTAAAAAAAGGGTCCCCTCCCCTAAAAAAGGCTCCCCTCCCCCAACAGTATTTTTCTGGCTGGTGTCCAAAGTGTAATGTTGTTGTTAAAGGGCCGCACCCTCACCAACGCCCCCGACATGCAGCCTAACGCGGTGACGTGGGGCATCTTCCCGGGCAGGGAGATTGTGCAGCCCACCATCGTGGACCCGGTCAGCTTCATGTTCTGGAAGGCAAGTAAAGAGCATAAGAAGATTGAGGGTGACTTCCTGCGTGCGAGCGTGTGTTTGCTGGCCCTCAGGACGAAGCCTTCGCCCTGTGGATCGAGCAGTGGGCCAAACTGTACGAGGACGAGTCTCCTTCCCGCATGATCATCAAGTACATCCACGACAACTACTTCCTGGTCAACCTGGTGGACAACGACTTCCCGCTGGACAACTGCTTGTGGCAGCTGATTGACGACATGTTCCAGCAGCTGGACGCTCCCGAGCAGCCCTAAACGTGAGCAGGACATGCTTTTTAATGCTGCTACTCATGTGGATATTTCTGCTTTTTAACTGCACATTCAAAACGGATTTTTTTAGTGGATTTTTTTAAACACTTTCCTAAAGTCTGATCCAAGTAGGTGCAGTATTTGATGTCACGCCCCCGAGGAAGAAGACACTTTCATGGGGCTTTAACATTGTTGGAAGTGCAGCTCTGCATAACCATGCTTATTAGCATGAAACACAACAGACTACGGCACACCACACCCTCACCACACCCTCATCACACCACACCCTCATCACACCCTCATCACACCCTCATCACACCACACCCTCATCATTCACCTTAAATACCAGGCGCTGTCTGAATGCTACACATTGTCTGCCATCTTGTGGACAGAGTGAGTAAATCAGATCAATGACCCCTTGAAAGTACTTTAAATAAATGTCAGGGCGTCCCGATCCAATATTGATATCGAATATCGTTCCGGACGATATCGACTTGCATTTAAAATCTCCGATACAAGCGATCCTGCAGCGTGTTTGTGTTTACATTTAAATGTCTTCCAATGAGCACACACCATTTCTTCAATTTTATTCAAGTCATTTACAAAAGGTAAACATGCTAGGCTGTAGGCTACTAGAAGCTAGCAGCTACACAACAGCCAAGCACATAAGCAACAATGGAACAATATTGCAGTGTAAAACAGCACATTTGTCAATATAAACAAGTGTCAAATAATTATAGTTGCATATTGCTTACACATACAAAGTCTCCAAAGCAGTATTAGAAAGTATCCGCTAACAAACGTGTCCGCATCATTCAAGTTACTGCGCCATGAACTTATTGTGACCAAAAATGATGACTATGTTACTTCAACTTAAAGACAACAAAAGTTTAGGTTATTGTTTTTCACATTGTTCTCTGTGGTCAGTTCACTTGATCAAACCTTTTCTAACATTCTGCAATAAACGCACAGCATTTACTTATATGACACAATCCAAACAACCTTCATGTCTGTTTGACTTTTTTCCCATGATGCACTCCAATGGATTTAAATGAGTGTAAGTTAGACTTTTTTTTTATAGTGAGCAGGTTGTGTTGTGTTGACCTTTATGTTAGTTGCATGTTCTTTTCTTGCACCATGACTAGGGAAGGTTGTTTGGATTGTGTCATATAAGTAAATGCTGTGCATTTATTTCAAGTACTTTCAAGGAGTACTTGAAGCTGCTTTAAGGAGTCCCAAAAGTAAAGAAGGTATAAGTCAAACACACATCTTAGTATGAAAGATAGATCCATGATATGATATAGTATGTACTGTACACATGATATGATATAGTATGTACTGTACACATATGATATAGTATGTACTGTACACATATGATATAGTATGTACTGTACACATGATATGATATAGTATGTACTGTACACATGATATGATACAGTATGTACTGTACACATGATATGATACAGTATGTACTGTACACATGATATGATATAGTATGTACTGTACACATGATATGATATAGTATGTACTGTACACATGATATGATATAGTATGTACTGTACACATGATATGATACAGTATGTACTGTACACATGATATGATATAGTATGTACTGTACACATGATATGATATAGTATGTACTGTACACATGATATGATACAGTATGTACTGTACACATGATATGATATAGTATGTACTGTACACATGATATGATATAGTATGTACTGTACACATGATATGATACAGTATGTACTGTACACATGATATGATATAGTATGTACTGTACACATGATATGATATAGTATGTACTGTACACATGATATGATACAGTATGTACTGTACACATGATATGATATAGTATGTACTGTACACATGATATGATATAGTATGTACTGTACACATGATATGATACAGTATGTACTGTACACATGATATGATATAGTATGTACTGTACACATGATATGATATAGTATGTACTGTACACATGATATGATACAGTATGTACTGTACACATGATATGATATAGTATGTACTGTACACATGATATGATATAGTATGTACTGTACACACAACATAACTTTACTTGCTTTCGGCCCCCGCCCAAACTCTTTTAGCCCAAAGCGGCCCAACAAAGTTTTTTTAGTCACAGAAGTTTTATGGTGCATTAATTTGCCTGAAATGTTAAAAAAACTACAAGCCTTAAATAAACTATAAACATTTTTTGACCGACTTGAATCGTTTGAGAGTGAAGAATAAAATGAAGAATACATTGATATTGATCACAATATATCAAACAATTATTCATCAATGATGTTAAATGTTGAGCATGTTGTGAAGCCTGATACTGATAAAGCTTGTTCCCTGGGGTCAAACTGAAGGATTGAAGTCAACTTCTTTTATTTTTTACAAATATTATTTATTTGTGCTGTCCGGTCACAATAAATGGCTTCCTTTCATTTTTCGTGTTGAATGTCTTTTCCTGAAGGAGCGCCTTTAAACAAGGATGGAGGGAGAACATCTGGCTAAATTGGGGCCCTGAGCACAATGTTTTGCAGGGCCCAAATATTGTTACATTTTTGTATTCATGTGAAAAGATGAAATAAAACATGAATTCCATTTGAAGCACTTAGTGAGGGCTGCCCCTCCCTACAACTCAAACATGCCTTATTAGGCTTTCTGTGAAAAAGCGCACGTAAAACGTCAATGAATGACTGACAGGACAAACCACCAATGCATTATCCCTAGCCCCTTCCTGCTCCGCCACTGAGAAGAACATAATGGTCAATTCCCCCAGTTATTCTCATTGCTGTGTTAAATGTGTTCTATTGCGCAACAAAGTATTGAACCATTTCTTTCATTTAAATTGAAAAATCAATTCAAGTTTGATTTAAAAAGTATAAAAATAGTAATGCGGCTACAAAAAGTGCAACAAAATGTTTTGTAATGGTGGGCCTGCATTTTCTACCAATGAACTATTTTTTGATGGCGAGCAGCAAATTATGTGCATAAAGAATTATATTTAATTGTATTTTTGCTTGTTTGAAGAAAGGAGGGAGGAATACAATTAAATGGTACAAATGATGAATAAACAATAAGTAAATAATATTGCACTTCCAAAACATCTTCCTGCTGGAAAGTGTTGACTGAATTGACGTGTGAGACAGCGCCCTCTGCTGGATTCCTAGCAGCAGCACTCCCTTTCCCCTGCAGATAGCGCCATCAAACCACTTTCTATCTATGTAAGCCTTTAAAAGATCTATCTACACTTGAAAGCGGTGTATGCCATGTCAAACTACAGATATTAATGGCCAGTGAATTCTGCCTAGCAACACAATGTGACATAACGGGCTGTCAACCAAATTCATGGGATAGAAATTGTTCAAAACAATAATTTGATTAATCAATGATATTTTAGTGCAAAAATAACAGAAGTTACTTTGATTTGAAAGTAGCACTAACGCTTTGAAGATTACTAAGGAAATGTGTCATTATTCCTATCAGTGGCGGAGCAGGAAGGGGCTAGAGATATGTTTTCATATTGTGCAATACCTCATTCTACACCACCTTCATCATATCTTCCTATTAAGGACGCACAATACCTTTTTTTTTTTTTTCAACCGATACAGATAACTTCCTACTTCTCAAGGCCGACAACGATATCATATTAATATCTATTTTGATTATTTAACAGTATTTTGTACACACTTGACTTTGGGGCACACTGTGAAAACATCATCATTCAGTTAGATTTTTAGTTATTGGATTCATCGAATCATAATTCCTCTTATTGTCCTGATATTCTTGTTACAGTAAAACCTTTACTTTGTTCTTTTTTTAAAAACAAAAACAAATCTTTTTCTTTTTATTTTTAAATGTGTAAATCTTACAATTTTTATCTTTTTAAAAAGTTTTCCTTTTGAATTGCTGTGTGTCGTGGTCTCAACTGTACCGTGACCCGATACAGGACTGGTACCTTTCTGGACGTGTACATCGCAGCACGTTGACAACTTGTTGAATTAGGTCCTGACCTTCAGCAACACAAATACAGCATGGAGTGTATGTGTGGGGAGAAGAGGGAGAAAAGTCACATTTTTGTCCAAGATACCTACCTGGGTTCCAGTCCCACAAGTCCCGGGATGCCCAAAATGTCCAAAACGCACCCAGCCAAGTCGCATGGGAAGGCGGGGAGAAAAGTCGGCAAAAGTCAGAAAAATGTTAAAAAGTCACACCCGTCAAGTCCCACAAGTCCCGATGTCGGCCGCGCAAGTCCCGGGATGCCCAAAATGTCCAAAACGTGCCCAGCCAAGTCGCATGAGAAGGCGGGGAGAAAAGTCGGCAAAAGTCAGAAAAATGTTAAAAAGTCACACCCGGGTTCAAGTCCCACTGTCGGCCGTGCAAGTCCCGGGATGCCCAAAATGTGCCCAGCCAAGTTGCACAGGAAGGCAGAGACAAAAGTGAGAAAAGTCGGCAAAAGTCTCAATTTTGTCCAAAATACTTACCCAGGTTCCAGTCTCACAAGTCCCGGGATGCCCAAAATGTCCAAAACACGCCCAGCCAAGTCGCATGGGAAGGCGGGGAGAAAAGTGTGCAAAAGTCAGAAAAATGTTAAAAAGTCACACCCGTCAAGTCCCACAAGTCCCGCTGTCGGCCGCGCAAGTCCCGGGATGCCCAAAATGTCCAAAACGTGCCCAGCCAAGTCCCACGGGAAGGCGGGAAGAAAAGTGAGAAAAGTCGGCAAAAGTCAGAAAAATGTTCAAAAATCACACCCGGGTTCAAGTCCCACAAGTCCCGATGTCGGCCGCGCAAGTCCCGGGATGCCCAAAATGTCCAAAACGCGCCCAGCCAAGTCCCACGGGAAGGCGGGAAGAAAAGTGAGAAAAGCATGTTTTTGACTTTTTGACAAGGTTTAATCAATGTCAGGTTGTGACGTTGAAATGTGGTCATTTCCCAACCAATATTCTACAACACAAATACAAGGTTTGTTACGCCCATTTGATTGTAGACTCTTACTGACACCTGCTGGCCAGAGGAAATTACTACGCTTGATTTGTTTAGACACTTCCGGGTTGACGATTCCAGGAAGTCAGTTTATGAGAGGAATGAGAAGTTCTTACCAGCCTTGGAAAAGATAAGTGAACTCTTCAACTTGTTTATATACTTCAATATTAAGGTGGAAAGTGCTTCAATTTGATAGTAAGATGTTTCTGGAAAAAATGTTTTAATGGATGTTTTGAGGACTTCAAATGGCTGCCAGTCATATTTCCACCATCCAAATACTTTCAACACTCACAAGTATTTCTTTGATGATAGTATCGTATGTTTGTGTAGTGCTAATATTTACATAGTATATTACATTTCAGTATGTTGTTTCAATCACAGCTTATACATTTGGCATTGTGTGGATTTCACTTTCACAAGTGCAAGACTAAAGGAAAGATAAGTGCAAGACTAAAGTAAAGATAAGTGCAAGACTAAAGTAAAGATAAGTGCAAGACTAAAGTAAAGATAAGTGCAAGACTAAAGTAAAGATAAGTACAAGATCAACAACAATAAAGAGCCTAAATGCTTTGTAACTTTATTAGAAGGTGTTGATTGTTAGTGAACTGTATGACATCATCACATACATAAAGTTATGACATCATGACATACATAAAGTTATAACATCATGACATACATAAAGTTATAACATCATCACATACATAAAGTTATGACATCATCACATACATAAAGTTATGACATGACATACATAAAGTTATGACATCATCACATACATAAAGTTATAACATCATCACATACATAAAGTTATAACATCACATACATAAAGTTATGACATCATCACATACATAAAGTTATGACATGACATACATAAAGTTATGACATCATGACATACATAAAGTTATGACATAAAGTTATGACATACATAAAGTTATGACATCACATACATAAAGTTATGAAATCATCACATACATAAAGTTATGACATCATCACATACATAAAGTTATAACATCATCACATACATAAAGTTATGACATCACATACATAAAGTTATGAAATCATCACATACATAAAGTTATGACATCATCACATACATAAAGTTATGACATACATAAAGTTATGACATCATCACATACATAAAGTTATGACATACATAAAGTTATGACATCATCACATACATAAAGTTATGACATGACATACATAAAGTTATGACATCATGACATACATAAAGTTATGACATCATCACACAAAGTATGACATCATCACATACATAAAGTTATGACATCATGACATACATAAAGTTATGACATCATGACATACATAAAGATATGACATCATGACATACATAAAGTTATAACATCATCACATACATAAAGTTATGACATCATGACATACATAAAGTTATGACATCATCACATACATAAAGTGAGGTCAGAAGCAGGTAGAAACAACATGCTTGTTGACAACATTTATTCAATGACAGATTGTGACGTTGATTTGACATTGAGATGTGGTCATTTACCAACAACAACAACGTTGATCCAACGTTAGACTTATCAACGTTGTCTCATTTTACAAATACAATATTTTACAAGGTAGATTCCAAGTCACTTTTAAAGGACATGTATGTATGTATGTATGTATGTATCAACATCTGCTGGCTTTATGTTTCATGTTCTTGCCAGTTAAAGGACATGTATGTATGTATGTTTCATGTTCTTGCCAGTTAAAGGACATGTATGTATGTATGTTTCATGTTCTTGCCAGTTAAAGGACATGTATGTATGTATGTTTCATGTTCTTGCCAGTTAAAGGACATGTATGTATGTATGTATCCTGTTCTTGCCAGTTAAAGGACATGTATGTATGTATGTATCCTGTTCTTGCCAGTTAAAGGACATGTATGTATGTATGTATCCTGTTCTTGCCAGTTAAAGGACATGTATGTATGTATGTTTCATGTTCTTGCCAGTTAAAGGACATGTATGTATGTATGTAACCTGTTCTTGCCAGTTAAAGGACATGTATGTATGTATGTTTCATGTTCTTGCCAGTTAAAGGACATGTATGTATGTATCCTGTTCTTGCCAGTTAAAGGACATGTATGTATGTATGTATCCTGTTCTTGCCAGTTAAAGGACATGTATGTATGTATGTTTCCTGTTCTTGCCAGTTAAAGGACATGTATGTATGTATGTATCCTGTTCTTGCCAGTTAAAGGACATGTATGTATGTATGTATCCTGTTCTTGCCAGTTAAAGGACATGTATGTATGTATGTATCCTGTTCTTGCCAGTTAAAGGACATGTATGTATGTATGTATCCTGTTCTTGCCAGTTAAAGGACATGTATGTATGTATGTATCCTGTTCTTGTCAGTTAAAGGACATGTATGTATGTATCAACATGTATGTTCATGTTCTTGCCAGTTAAAGTACATGTATGTATGTATGTTTCATGTTCTTGCCAGTTAAAGGACATGTATGTATGTATGTATCCTGTTCTTGCCAGTTAAAGGACATGTATGTATGTATGTATCCTGTTCTTGCCAGTTAAAGGACATGTATGTATGTATATATCATGTTCTTGCCAGTTAAAGGACATGTATGTATGTATATATCATGTTCTTGCCAGTTAAAGGACATGTATGTATGTATGTTTCATGTTCTTGCCAGTTAAAGGACATGTATGTATGTACGTTTAATGTTCTTGCCAGTTAAAGGACATGTATGTATGTATGTTTCATGTTCTTGCCAGTTAAAGGACATGTATGTATGTATGTATCCTGTTCTTGCCAGTTAAAGGACATGTATGTATGTATATATCATGTTCTTGCCAGTTAAAGGACATGTATGTATGTATATATCATGTTCTTGCCAGTTAAAGGACATGTATGTATGTATGTTTCATGTTCTTGCCAGTTAAAGGACATGTATGTATGTACGTTTAATGTTCTTGCCAGTTAAAGGACATGTATGTATGTATGTTTCATGTTCTTGCCAGTTAAAGGACATGTATGTATGTATGTATGTATCAGCGTCTGCTGGCTTTATGTTTCATGTTCTTGCCAGTTAAAGGACATGTATGTATGTATATATCATGTTCTTGCCAGTTAAAGGACATGTATGTATGTATGTTTCATGTTCTTGCCAGTTAAAGGACATGTATGTATGTATGTTTCATGTTCTTGCCAGTTAAAGGACATGTATGTATGTATGTATGTATCAGCGTCTGCTGGCTTTATGTTTCATGTTCTTGCCAGTTAAAGGACATGTATGTATGTACGTTTAATGTTCTTGCCAGTTAAAGGACATGTATGTATGTATGTTTCATGTTCTTGCCAGTTAAAGGACATGTATGTATGTATGTATGTATCAGCGTCTGCTGGCTTTATGTTTCATGTTCTTGCCAGTTAAAGGACATGTATGTATGTATGTTTAATGTTCTTGCCAGTTAAAGGACATGTATGTATGTATGTTTCATGTTCTTGCCAGTTAAAGGACATGTATGTATGTATGTTTAATGTTCTTGCCAGTTAAAGGACATGTATGTATGTATGTATCAGCGTCTGCTGGCTTTATGTTTCATGTTCTTGCCAGTTAAAGGACATGTATGTATGTATGTTTCATGTTCTTGCCAGTTAAAGGACATGTATGTATGTATGTTTCATGTTCTTGCCAGTTAAAGGACATGTATGTATGTATGTATCAGCGTCTGCTGGCTTTATGTTTCATGTTCTTGCCAGTTAAAGGACATGTATGTATGTATGTTTAATGTTCTTGCCAGTTAAAGGACATGTATGTATGTATGTTTCATGTTCTTGCCAGTTAAAGGACATGTATGTATGTATGTTTAATGTTCTTGCCAGTTAAAGGACATGTATGTATGTATGTATCAGCGTCTGCTGGCTTTATGTTTCATGTTCTTGCCAGTTAAAGGACATGTATGTATGTATGTTTCATGTTCTTGCCAGTTAAAGGACATGTATGTATGTATGTTTCATGTTCTTGCCAGTTAAAGGACATGTATGTATGTATGTATCAGCGTCTGCTGGCTTTATGTTTCATGTTCTTGCCAGTTAAAGGACATGTATGTATGTATGTTTCATGTTCTTGCCAGTTAAAGGACATGTATGTATGTATGTATCAGCGTCTGCTGGCTTTATGTTTCATGTTCTTGCCAGTTAAAGGACATGTATGTATGTATGTTTCATGTTCTTGCCAGTTAAAGGACATGTATGTATGTATGTTTCATGTTCTTGCCAGTTAAAGGACATGTATGTATGTATGTTTCATGTTCTTGCCAGTTGATCACATGACTTTCCTCACTCTGATAGTTTGCAGTCAATGACAGCCAACATTGACCCCCAAAGGTCACGTGTCACAGGTCAGGGTCGTGACCTCCCCCCCCCAGCGTGCTGAAGTGTTGTGAAGGTGAGTATTTGTCTGCCGACTGATGGAGGAAACCTGCTGAAATCTGCTCAAAGGTTCGTCCTTTAGTCTCGGGAACTTTGAAGTATGTGAAGACAAAGAAGAGCAGCAGGAGGATGCTGAAGATGATGAAGACGTAAGCACCACACACTTGCTGCAGGGACACCACAACTCACATTATTAGTAGTAGTACTTATTATCACCATCTTATACATAACATTCATAATAATAGCAATAATGTTATGTATTTATTCATAATAGTAATAATGTTACATACAAACCCCGTTTCCATATGAGTTGGGAAATGGTGTTAGATGTAAATATAAACAGAATACAATGATTTGCAAATCCTTTTCAAGCCATATTCAGTTGAATATGCTACAAAGACAACATATTTCATGTTCAAACTCATAAACTTTAGTTTTTTTTTTGCAAATAATAATTAACTTAGAATTTCATGGCTGCAACACGTGCCAAAGTAGTTGTGAAAGGGCATGTTCACCACTGTGTTACATGGCCTTTCCTTTTAACAACACTCAGTAAAGGTTTGGGAAGTGAGGAGACACATTTTTGAAGTGGAATTCTTTCCCATTCTTGCTTGATGTACAGCTTAAGTTGTTCAACAGGCTGTTGTAACACCTGGCTTGGCATTGTCTTGCTGAAATAAGCAGGGGCGTCCATGGTAATGTTGCTTGGATGGCAACATATGTTGCTCCAAAAGCTGTATGTACCTTTCAGCATTAATGGTGCCTTCACAGATGTGTAAGTTACCCATGTCTTGGGCACTAATACACCCCCATACCATCACACATGCTGCCTCTTACACTTTCACCCTAGAACATGTCTTGACCACTAATACACCCCCATACCATCACACATGCTGCCTTTTACACTTTCACCCTAGAACATGTCTTGACCACTAATACACCCCCATACCATCACACATGCTGCCTTTTACACTTTCACCCTAGAACATGTCTTGACCACTAATACACCCCCATACCATCACACATGCTGCCTTTTACACTTTCACCCTAGAACAATCCGGATGGTTCTTTTCTTCTTTGGTCCGGAGGACACGACGTCCACAGTTTCCAAAAACAATTTGAAATGTGGACTCGTCAGACCACAGAACACTTTTCCACTTTGCATCAGTCCATCTTAGATGAGCTCAGGCCCAGCCAAGCCGACGGCGTTTCTGGGTGTTGTTGATAAACGGTTTTGGCCTTGCATAGGAGAGTTTTAACTTGCACTTACAGATGTAGCGACCAACTGTAGTTACTGACAGTGGCTTTCTGAAGCGTTCCATGCGGTGATATCCTTTACACACTGATGTGGCTTGTTGATGCAGTACAGCCTGAGGGATGGAAGGTCATGTGCTTAGCTGCTTACCTGCAGTGATTTCTCCACATTCTCTGAACCCTTTGATGATATTACGGAGCGTAGATGGTGAAATCCCTAAATTCCTTGTTGAGAAATGTTGTTGTTCAACAATTTGCTCAGGCATTTGTTGACAAAGTGGTGACCCTCGCCCCGTCCTTGTTTGTGAATGACTGAGCATTTCATGGAAGCTGCTTTTATACCCAATCATGGCACCCACCTGTTCCCAATTAGCCTGTTCACCTGTGGGATGTTCCAAATAAGTCTTTGATGAGCATTCCTCAACTTGATCAGTATTTATTGCCACCTTTCCCAACTTCTTTGTCACGTGTTGCTGCCATCAAATTATAAAGTTAATGATTAATTGCAACAAAAAATCAAGTTTATGAGTTAGAACATGAAATATGTTGTCTTTGTAGCATATTCAACTGAATATGGCTTGAAAAGGATTTGCAAATCATTGTATTCTGTTTATATTTACATCTAACACCATTTCCCAACTCATATGGAAACGGGGTTAGTATTTATTTTCAGTAAACACGTCATTTATTTTGCTGCTTGACCTTTCATCAAATCTGACAATAAACGTGAAAGCAACACAAAAACTGCACAATCTGAGCAAGTTTTCACCTTTTTTGTCAGCACTAAATTGATTTGACGACCACCAAAGTTGAGTTGCTCCTGTGAGCGAGACAAGATGCCAGAGTTGCCTCGGACTTGGACTTACCTCCACGTACGGGAAGCTCATGCCCACTAAGAAATTAGCCGACCAGTTGCAGAAGCCGGCGATGGCGAAGGCGGCAGGTCGGGGCCCCTGACTGAAGAGCTCTGCCACTATGAACCACGGGATGGGACCAGGGCCGACCTCAAAGAAGGCCACCAAGCCCAAGATGGCCACGATGCTCACGTAGGACATCCAGCTGTGATGATCCTGACACACAAACACCTGCTCAGACACACCTTTTCACTACCGCTCAGACACACCTTTTCACTACCACTCAGACACACCTTTTCACTACCGCTCAGACACACCTTTTCACTACCGCTCAGACACACCTTTTCACTACCGCTCAGACACACCTTTTCACTACCGCTCAGACACACCTTTTCACTACTGCTCAGACACACCTTTTCACTACTGCTCAGACACACCTTTTCACTACCGCTCAGACACACCTTTTCACTACTTCTCAGACACACCTTTTCACTACCGCTCAGACACACCTTTTCACTACCGCTCAGGCACACCTTTTCACTACTGCTCAGGCACACCTTTTCACTACTTCTCAGGCACACCTTTTCACTACTTCTCAGCCACACCTTTTCACTACTTCTCAGACACACCTTTTCACTACCGCTCAGACACACCTTTTCACTACCGCTCAGGCACACCTTTTCACTACTGCTCAGGCACACCTTTTCACTACTTCTCAGCCACACCTTTTCACTACTTCTCAGCCACACCTTTTCACTACTTCTCAGCCACACCTTTTCACTACTTCTCAGCCACACCTTTTCACTACTTCTCAGGCACACCTTTTCACTACTTCTCAGACACACCTTTTCACTACTTCTCAGACACACCTTTTCACTACTTCTCAGCCACACCTTTTCACTACTTCTCAGACACACCTTTTCACTACTTCTCAGACACACCTTTTCACTACTTCTCAGACACACCTTTTCACTACTTCTCAGCCACACCTTTTCACTACTTCTCAGACACACCTTTTCACTACTGCTCAGCCACACCTTTTCACTACTTCTCAGCCACACCTTTTCACTACTTCTCAGACACACCTTTTCACTACTTCTCAGACACACCTTTTCACTACTTCTCAGCCACACCTTTTCACTACTTCTCAGCCACACCTTTTCACTACTTCTCAGGCACACCTTTTCACTACTTCTCAGCCACACCTTTTCACTACTTCTCAGCCACACCTTTTCACTACTTCTCAGCCACACCTTTTCAGTACTTCTCAGCCACACCTTTTCACTACTTCTCGGACACACCTTTTCACTACTTCTCAGGCACACCTTTTCACTACTTCTCAGACACACCTTTTCACTACTTCTCAGCCACACCTTTTCACTACTTCTCAGGCACACCTTTTCACTACTTCTCAGGCACACCTTTTCACTACCGCTCAGACACACCTTTTCACTACTTCTCAGGCACACCTTTTCACTACTTCTCAGCCACACCTTTTCACTACTTCTCAGGCACACCTTTTCACTACTTCTCAGCCACACCTTTTCACTACTTCTCAGGCACACCTTTTCACTACTTCTCAGCCACACCTTTTCACTACTTCTCAGACACACCTTTTCACTACTTCTCAGCCACACCTTTTCACTACTTCTCAGCCACACCTTTTCACTACTTCTCAGCCACACCTTTTCACTACTTCTCAGCCACACCTTTTCACTACTTCTCAGGCACACCTTTTCACTACTTCTCAGCCACACCTTTTCACTACTTCTCAGCCACACCTTTTCACTACTTCTCAGGCACACCTTTTCACTACTTCTCAGCCACACCTTTTCACTACTTCTCATGCACACCTTTTCACTACTTCTCAGCCACACCTTTTCACTACTTCTCAGGCACACCTTTTCACTACTTCTCAGCCACACCTTTTCACTACTTCTCATGCACACCTTTTCACTACTTCTCAGCCACACCTTTTCACTACTTCTCAGCCACACCTTTTCACTACTTCTCAGCCACACCTTTTCACTACTTCTCAGGCACACCTTTTCACTACTTCTCAGCCACACCTTTTCACTACTTCTCATGCACACCTTTTCACTACTTCTCAGCCACACCTTTTCACTACTTCTCAGGCACACCTTTTCACTACTTCTCAGGCACACTTCTCAGGCACTACCTTTTCACTACTTCTCAGCCACACCTTTTCACTACTTCTCAGCCACACCTTTTCACTACTTCTCAGCCACACCTTTTCATACGTCTCAGCACACTTTTTCACTACTTCTCAGGCACACCTTTTCACTACTTCTCAGCCACAACCTTTTCACTAGCTTCTCAGGACACACTAACTTTTCACTACTTCTCAGCCACACCTTTTCACTACTTCTCAGGCCACACCTTTCACTACTTCTCAGCACACCTTTTCACTACTTCTCAGACACACCTTTTCACTACTTCTCAGCCACACCTTTTCACTACTTCTCAGGCACACCTTTTCACTACTTCTCAGCACACCTTTCACTACCTCAGCCACCTTTTCACTACTTCTCAGCACACCTTTTCACTACTTCTCAGGCCACACCTTTTCACTACTTCTCAGCCACACCTTTTCACTACTTCTCAGCACACACCTTTTCACTACTTCTCAGCACACCTTTTCACTACTTCTCAGGCACACCTTTTCACTACTTCTCAGCACACACCTTTTCACTACTTCTCAGCCACAACCTTTTCACTACTTCTCAGGCACACCTTTTCACTACTTCTCAGGCAACACCTTTTCACTACTTCTCAGCCACACCTTTTCACTACTTCTCAGCCACACCTTTTCACTACTTCTCAGGCACACCTTTTCACTACTTCTCAGCCACACCTTTTCACTACTTCTCAGGCACACCTTTTCACTACTTCTCAGGCCACACCTTTTTCACTACTTCTCAGGCACACCTTTTCACTACTTCTCAGCCACACCTTTTCACTACTTCTCAGCACAACCTTTTCACTACTTCTCAGCCACACCTTTTCACTACTTCTCAGCCACACCTTTTCACTACTTCTCAGCCACACCTTTTCACTACTTCTCAGGCACACCTTTTCACTACTTCTCAGCCACACCTTTTCACTACTTCTCATGCACACCTTTTCACTACTTCTCAGGCACACCTTTTCACTACTTCTCAGGCCACACCTTCCTTTTCACTACTTCTCAGGCACACCTTTTCACTACTTCTCAGGCACACCTTTTCACTACTTCTCAGCCACACCTTTTCACTACTTCTCAGCCACACCTTTTCACTACTTCTCAGCCACACCTTTTCACTACTTCTCAGCCACACCTTTTCACTACTTCTCAGCCACACCTTTTCACTACTTCTCAGGCACACCTTTTCACTACTTCTCAGCCACACCTTTTCACTACTTCTCAGCCACAACCTTTTCACTACTTCTCAGCACACCTTTTCACTACTTCTCAGGCACACCTTTTCACTACTTCTCAGCCACACCTTTTCACTACTTCTCAGGCACACCTTTTCACTACCTCTCAGACACACCTTTTCACTACTTCTCAGGCACACCTTTTCACTACTTCTCAGCCACACCTTTTCACTACTTCTCAGGCACACCTTTTCACTACTTCTCAGCCACACCTTTTCACTACTTCTCAGGCACACCTTTTCACTACTTCTCAGGCACACCTTTTCACTACTTCTCAGACACACCTTTTCACTACTTCTCAGCCACACCTTTTCACTACTTCTCAGCCACACCTTTTAACTACTTCTCAGCCACACACCTTTTCACTACTTCTCAGGCACACCTTTTCACTACTTCTCAGCCACACCTTTTCACTACTTCTCAGCCCACACCTTTTCACTACTTCTCAGCCACACCTTTTCACTACTTCTCAGCCACACCTTTTCACTACTTCTCATGCACACCTTTTCACTACTTCTCAGCCACACCTTTTCACTACTTCTCAGCCACACCTTTTCACTACTTCTCAGCCACACCTTTTCACTACTTCTCAGGCACACCTTTTCACTACTTCTCAGCCACAACCTTTTCACTACTTCTCATGCACACCTTTTCACTACTTCTCAGCCACACCTTTTCACTACTTCTCAGGCACACCTTTTCACTACTTCTCAGGCACACCTTTTCACTACTTCTCAGCACACCTTTTCACTACTTCTCAGCCACACCTTTTCACTACTTCTCAGCCACACCTTTTCACTACTTCGCAGCCACACCTTTTCACTACTTCTCAGCCACACCTTTTCACTACTTCTCAGGCACCACCTTTTCACTACTTCTCAGCCACACCTTTTCACTACTTCTCAGAACACACCTTTTCACTACTTCTCAGCCACAACTTTTCACTACTTCTCAGGCACACCTTTTCACTACTTCTCAGGCACACCTTTTCACTACTTCTCAGGCACACCTTTTCACTACTTCTCAGGCACACCTTTTCACTACTTTCCTGCTCTAAAAGCAGAATATATGAAAAGTGGGTCGTAGAGAATTAATACAGTAGACAAAAAACAGGGCAAAATGTAGGCAAAATCTTTGGTTGAAAACTGCAACATGAGATGTGGGTCCTACAAGAACTGAGATTGCGTACAAAAACTGGGGCAACGTTTTGGTACTTTTTGTCTCTCCAAAAAATGGAAAACATGAAAAGTGGGTTGTACGATAACCGTGGAGAATGCAGATATGTTTAAGAGTTCTTTCTTTAACAATAGTCATGTTTAAAGTATTTTTCCATTTATACTCTGTATACTTGTCTCTCTTTGCCTGTGTAGTGTCTTGAGGGGTTGGAGTACTCTCTTTCTATCTTATCTGTATTCCAACAATGAGGCCGTATTCCTTCTTGGGCTGTTTTCGTATTCAATATGTTGTCTCTTCCTGTTTGAATGTTACACCAATTCCAGATGCCGGTATGACCACATTTGTGTGGACTGGTCTCCTAAAGCTTTAGTAAAACTTGATAATATTCCTATTCTGTCTTGATGGTCCTTTTTACTCAGCATATATGTCATCTAAAGAACTTGGGATTGACCAGTGACTTTAATTCCCTGAGAGGGAAGACTGGTCAGACGCAACATAACACAGATGGTTAAACTGGTACAATAACCCAGATGGTTAAACTGGTACGATAACCCAGATGTTTAAACTGGTACAATAACCCAGATGGTTAAACTGGTACAATAACCCAGATGGTTAAACTGGTACGATAACCCAGATGTTTAAACTGGTACAATAACCCAGATGGTTAAACTGGTACGATAACCCAGATGGTTTAACTGGTACGATAACTCAGATGGTTTAACTGGTACGATAACCCAGATGGTTAAACTGGTACAATAACCCAGATGGTTAAACTGGTACGATAACCCAGATGGTTTAACTGGTACGACAACCCAGATGGTTAAACTGGTACAATAACCCAGATGGTTAAACTGGTATGATAACCCAGATGGTTGAACTGGTACGATAACCCAGATGTTTAAACTGGTACGATAACCCAGATGGTTAAACTGGTACAATAACCCAGATGTTTAAACTGGTACAATAACCCAGATGGTTTAACTGGTACGATAACCCAGATGGTTAAACTGGTACGATAACCCAGATGGTTAAACTGGTACGATAACCCAGATGGTTAAACTGGTACGATAACCCAGACGGTTAAACTGGTACGATAACCCAGACGGTTAAACTGGTACGATAACCCAGACGGTTAAACTGGTACGATTACCCAGACGGTTAAACTGGTACGATAACCCAGACGGTTAAACTGGTACGATTACCCAGACGGTTAAACTGGTACGATAACCCAGATGGTAAAACTGGGGTAATATATTCACACTTTTTTTGGTGTAAAACTAAAAGATCGAGAAAGTGGGTGTCCCATAACCGATACAAAATATTTTTGCAACATTTTGGGTCAAAAAGTAAAAGATAGGAAGAGTCGTTATTATGATCACAGACATGCTTTACAAAAACTATATTTTGGTCAAAAAGTAAAAATGTTTTGTAGGATGACCCAGCTGGTGTATTTTGGCACAATGTCAAAGTAGTAGAAGGCAAATAGTCCTTACCAACAAAGTAGTAGAAGGCAAATAGTCCTTACCAACAAAGTAGTAGAAGGCAAATAGTCCTTACCAACAAAGTAGTAGAAGGCAAATAGTCCTTACCAACAAAGTAGTAGAAGGTAAATAGTCCTTACCAACAAAGTAGTAGAGGGCAAATAGTCCTTACCAACAAAGTAGTAGAAGGCAAATAGTCCTTACCAACAAAGTAGTAGAAGGCAAATAGTCCTTACCAACAAAGTAGTAGAAGGCAAATAGTCCTTACCAACAAAGTAGTAGAAGGCAAATAGTCCTTACCAACAAAGTAGTAGAAGGCAAATAGTCCTTACCAACAAAGTAGTATAAGGCAAATAGTCCTTACCAACAAAGTAGTAGAAGGTAAATAGTCCTTACCAACAAGGCCATGGCCAGAGTGAGAACCAGCGCACAAACGGCCATTCCCATCAAACCCGTGAGGTGTAGCGGTCTTCTGCCCGTGTGCTCCACCACAAACAACTGCACCACAGACACAACACAACATTAGCAACATCCTGACATGAACTTTATGTCAAATACTCACAGAGTGTACATGAAGTAAAGGTAAATACTCACAGAGTATACATGAAGTAAAGGTAAATACTCACAGAGTATACATGAAGTAAAGGTAAACACTCACAGAGTATACATGAAGTAAAGGTAAATACTCACAGAGTATACATGAAGTAAAGGTAAATACTCACAGAGTGTACATGAAGTAAAGGTAAATACTCACAGAGTATACATGAAGTAAAGGTAAATACTCACAGAGTATACATGAAGTAAAGGTAAATACTCACAGAGTATACATGAAGTAAAGGTAAATACTCACAGAGTATACATGAAGTAAAGGTAAACACTCACAGAGTATACATGAAGTAAAGGTAAATACTCACAGAGTATACATGAAGTAAAGGTAAATACTCACAGAGTATACATGAAGTAAAGGTAAACACTCACAGAGTATACATGAAGTAAAGGTAAATACTCACAGAGTATACATGAAGTAAAGGTAAATACTCACAGAGTATACATGAAGTAAAGGTAAATACTCACAGAGTATACATGAAGTAAAGGTAAATACTCACAGAGTATACATGAAGTAAAGGTAAATACTCACAGACAGGAGGGTAAAAGCGGTGTTGACAACTCCTGCTCCGATGGTGGCGTAGACGGGCTGGGACACACCCGCTCTGGCAAAGATTCCAGTGGAATAATAGAAGACCTGAAGGAGGACATGAAGACTGGTATTTACTTTGCTGTTACAGACCACTGGTATTTACTTTCACTCTGCTGTTACAGACCACTGGTATTTACTTTCACTCTGCTGTTACAGACCACTGGTATTTACTTTCACTCTGCTGTTACAGACCACTGGTATTTACTTTCACTCTGCTGTTACAGGCCACTGGTATTTACTTTCACTCTGCTGTTACAGGCCACTGGTATTTACTTTCACTCTGCTGTTACAGACCACTGGTATTTACTTTCACTCTGCTGTTACAGACCACTGGTATTTACTTTCACTCTGCTGTTACAGGCCACTGGTATTTACTTTCACTCTGCTGTTACAGGCCACTGGTATTTACTTTCACTCTGCTGTTACAGGCCACTGGTATTTACTTTCACTCTGCTGTTACAGGCCACTGGTATTTACTTTCACTCTGCTGTTACAGGCCACTGGCATTTACTTTCACTCTGCTGTTACAGGCCAATGGTATTTACTTTCACTCTGCTGTTACAGACCACTGGTATTTACTTTCACTCTGCTGTTACAGGCCACTGGTATTTACTTTCACTCTGCTGTTACAGACCACTGGTATTTACTTTCACTCTGCTGTTACAGGCCACTGGTATTTACTTTCACTCTGCTGTTACAGGCCAAAGGTATTTACTTTCACTCTGCTGTTACAGGCCACTGGTATTTACTTCCACTCTGCTGTTACAGACCACTGGTATTTACTTTCACTCTGCTGTTACAGGCCACTGGTATTTACTTTCACTCTGCTGTTACAGACCACTGGTATTTACTTTCACTCTGCTGTTACAGGCCACTGGTATTTACTTTCACTCTGCTGTTACAGGCCACTGGTATTTACTTTCACTCTGCTGTTACAGGCCAAAGGTATTTACTTTCACTCTGCTGTTACAGGCCACTGGTATTTACTTCCACTCTGCTGTTACAGACCACTGGTATTTACTTTCACTCTGCTGTTACAGGCCACTGGTATTTACTTTCACTCTGCTGTTACAGACCACTGGTATTTACTTTCACTCTGCTGTTACAGGCCACTGGT
>NC_084737.1:4291853-4424353 GCF_033978785.1 Entelurus aequoreus | reverse complement strand
TGTAGATTGTCACATCAAAATATTTCTCCGTTAGCCGTGATGCTCATTTTCTCTATGTTAAATCCCATTCATTTATGCTAACAACGTTAGCAATCCGAATGTACCTTTCTTGTGATGTGTAAAGTTCAACTAAATGAAAAGGTGTAGTTTCCTCTGCCTTCTGTTCTGCTAGCCATTCTGTTGTCATACAAGAATGTAGCTTATAGTTTGATTTAGCATGTTCATTTATTCATCTAGCCTATTTCTATTCATTTGTCCATCAGTCAAATATTGTTAAAGACTACTCCAATTGTTTAGCTGACTATTTATATCTGTGTGTGGCATTGCATTAGTCTTTTACACGCTTCTCATCTTATTCTACACAATAAGATGGACGCTGGCCAACTTTGAATCATCCAAAAATGGTCAACATTTCCAAACTTCCCGAGCTTAACTTCCTGTGGTAAATTTCCGGAAAGTTTCGGGTAAATTTCCGGAAAGTTTCCGGAAATTTACCCGAAACTTTCCATCCCTTTGCAACCCTAGTCTTTTCCCATCTCATACAGATCTTTATCGCATGATGTCCTTCAACTTCTGTAAAAAAGTTGGCTTTACAAACCCCATCTAACTTTCACGTCCTCTTTCAAATGTCCCCAAGTTGACGTCATTGTGCAAGCAAAAGTGTGACAAATGTGTAGAAAACTTCCACAGGCGAATAAACAAAGTTATGACACACAAGATGGCGGCCGCAGTGAAGGATTATGGGTAATGTCCGCTAACAGAAACCCATGTATTTACCTCGTTACCTTGTCTCTAACATGAATATGGCATTGTAATGTTCAATAGTGACTGATGATTCTTTTGCTAACGACACGTAGGGCTAGGGTTAGGGTTGGGGTTAGGGTTAGGGTTAGGTTTGGGGTTGAGGTTAGGGTTAGGGTTGGGGTTAGGGTTAGGGTTAGGTTTGGGGTTGAGGTTAGGGTTAGGGTTAGGTTTGGGGTTGAGGTTAGGGTTAGGGTTGGGGTTGGGGTTGGGGTTAGGGTTAGGGTTAGGTTTGGGGTTGAGGTTAGGGTTAGGGTTAGGTTTGGAGTTGAGGTTAGGGTTAGGGTTGGGGTTGGGGTTAGGGTTAGGTTTGGGGTTGAGGTTAGGGTTAGGTTTGGGGTTGAGGTTAGGGTTAGGTTTGGGGTTGAGGTTAGGGTTAGGGTTAGGGTTGGGGTTAGGGTTAGGTTTGCGGTTGAGGTTAGGGTTAGGGTTGGGGTTAGGGCTAGGGTTGGGGTTGGGCTTAGGTTTATGGTAAGGATTTAGGGTTAGGGTTAGGGTTGGTGTTAGGGTTAGGGTTGGGGGAGGGGTTAGGGTTAGGGTTAGGGTTGGGGTAGGGTTAGGGTTAGGTTTGGGGTTGAGGTTAGGGTTGGGGTTAGGGTTGGGGTTGGGCTTAGGGTTAGGTTTGGGGTTGAGGTTAGGTTTGGGTTTGAGGTTAGGGTTAGGGTTGGGGTTGGGGTTAGGGTTAGGCTTAGGTTTGGGGTTGAGGTTAGGTGTTGGGGTTAGGGTTAGGTTTGGAGTTGAGGTTAGGGTTGGGGTTGGTGTTAGGGTTAGGGTTGGGTTGGGTTAGGGTTAGGGTTAGGGTTAGAGTTGGGTTGGGTTAGGGTTAGGGTTAGGGTCAACCCTAAAGCTAAAAATTAACCCTAAACCCTAACCCTAACCCTTTGACGTATTTCTCACAACTGTTGGCTTTGCTCTCCTGGTTGCAGTTGATGAGAGGGTTAGGGTTAGGGTTAGGGTTAGGGTTAGGGTTGGGTTGGGTTAGGATTAGGGTTAGGGTTAGGGTCAACCCTAAAGCTAAAAATTAACCCTAAACCCTAACCCTAACCCTTTGACGTATTTCTCACCACTGTTGGCTTTGCTCTCCTGGTTGCAGTTGATGAGAGGGTTAGGGTTAGGGTTAGGGTTAGGGTTAGGGTTAGGGTTAGGGTTAGGGTTAGGGTTGGGTTAGGGTTAGGGTTAGGGTCAACCCTAAAGCTAAAAATTAACCCTAAATCCTAACCCTAACCCTTTGACGTATTTCTCACCACTGTTGGCTTTGCTCTCCTGGTTGCAGTTGATGAGAGGGTTAGGGTTAGGGTTAGGGTTAGGGTTAGGGTTGGGTTGGGTTAGGGTTAGGGTTAGGGTTAGGGTTAGGGTCAACCCTAAAGCTAAAAATTAACCCTAAACCCTAACCCTAACCCTTTGACGTATTTCTCACCACTGTTGGCTTTGCTCTCCTGGTTGCAGTTGATGAGAGGGTTAGGGTTACGTTTAGGGTTAGGGTTAGGGTTAGGGTTAGTGTTGGGTTGGGTTAGGGTTAGGGTTAGGGTTAGGGTCAACCCTAAAGCTAAAAATTAACCCTAAACCCTAACCCTAACCCTTTGACGTATTTCTCACCACTGTTGGCTTTGCTCTCGTGGTTGCAGTTGATGAGAGGGTTAGGGTTAGGGTTAGGGTTAGGGTTAGGGTTAGGGTTAGGGTTGGGTTAGGGTTAGGGTTAGGGTCAACCCTAAAGCTAAAAATTAACCCTAAACCCTAACCCTAACCCTTTGACGTATTTCTCACCACTGTTGGCTTTGCTCTCCTGGTTGCAGTTGATGAGAGGGTTAGGGTTAGGGTTAGGGTTAGGGTTAGGGTTGGGTTAGGGTTAGGGTTAGGGTCAACCCTAAAGCTAAAAATTAACCCTAAACCCTAACCCTAACCCTTTGACGTATTTCTCACCACTGTTGGCTTTGCTCTCCTGGTTGCAGTTGATGAGAGGGTTAGGGTTAGGGTTAGGGTTAGGGTTAGGGTTAGGGTTAGGGTTGGGTTAGGGTTAGGGTTAGGGTTAGGGTCAACCCTAAAGCTAAAAATTAACCCTAAACCCTAACCCTAACCCTTTGACGTATTTCTCACCACTGTTGGCTTTGCTCTCCTGGTTGCAGTTGATGAGAGGGTTAGGGTTAGGGTTAGGGTTAGGGTTAGGGTTGGGTTAGGGTTAGGGTTAGGGTTAGGGTCAACCCTAAAGCTAAAAATTAACCCCAAACCCTAACCCTAACCCTTTGACGTATTTCTCACCACTGTTGGCTTTGCTCTCCTGGTTGCAGTTGATGAGAGGGTTAGGGTTAGGGTTAGGGTTAGGGTTAGGGTTAGGGTTAGGGTTAGGGTTAGGGTTGGGTTAGGGTTAGGGTTAGGGTCAACTCTAAAGCTAAAAATTAACCCTAAACCCTAACCCTAACCCTTTGACGTATTTCTCACCACTGTTGGCTTTGCTCTCCTGGTTGCAGTTGATGAGAGGGTTAGGGTTAGGGTTAGGGTTAGGGTTAGGGTTAGGGTTGGGTTAGGGTTAGGGTCAACCCTAAAGCTAAAAATTAACCCTAAACCCTAACCCTAACCCTTTGACGTATTTCTCACCACTGTTGGCTTTGCTCTCCTGGTTGCAGTTGATGAGAGGGTTAGGGTTAGGGTTAGGGTTAGGGTTAGGGTTAGGGTTGGGTTAGGGTTAGGGTTAGGGTTAGGGTCAACCCTAAAGCTAAAAATTAACCCTAAACCCTAACCCTAACCCTTTGACGTATTTCTCACCACTGTTGGCTTTGCTCTCCTGGTTGCAGTTGATGAGAGGGTTAGGGTTAGGGTTAGGGTTAGGGTTAGGGTTAGGGTTAGGGTTAGGGTTGGGTTAGGGTTAGGGTTAGGGTTAGGGTCAACCCTAAAGCTAAAAATTAACCCTAAACCCTAACCCTAACCCTTTGACGTATTTCTCACCACTGTTGGCTTTGCTCTCCTGGTTGCAGTTGATGAGAGGGTTAGGGTTAGGGTTAGGGTTAGGGTTAGGGTTAGGGTTAGGGTTGGGTTAGGGTTAGGGTTAGGGTTAGGGTCAACCCTAAAGCTAAAAATTAACCCTAAACCCTAACCCTAACCCTTTGACGTATTTCTCACCACTGTTGGCTTTGCTCTCCTGGTTGCAGTTGATGAGAGGGTTAGGGTTAGGGTTAGGGTTAGGGTTAGGGTTAGGGTTGGGTTAGGGTTAGGGTTAGGGTTAGGGTCAACCCTAAAGCTAAAAATTAACCCTAAACCCTAACCCTAACCCTTTGACGTATTTCTCACCACTGTTGGCTTTGCTCTCCTGGTTGCAGTTGATGAGAGGGTTAGGGTTAGGGTTAGGGTTAGGGTTAGGGTTGGGTTAGGGTTAGGGTTAGGGTCAACCCTAAAGCTAAAAATTAACCCTAAACCCTAACCCTAACCCTTTGACGTATTTCTCACCACTGTTGGCTTTGCTCTCCTGGTTGCAGTTGATGAGAGGGTTAGGGTTAGGGTTAGGGTTAGGGTTAGGGTTGGGTTAGGGTTAGGGTTAGGGTTAGGGTCAACCCTAAAGCTAAAAATTAACCCTAAACCCTAACCCTAACCCTTTGACGTATTTCTCACCACTGTTGGCTTTGCTCTCCTGGTTGCAGTTGATGAGAAGGTACCTCGGGCTCTCAGGGCAGAAAGGCAGCAGGATGGTTTGCACAACAGCGGGCAGGAGGGTGAACCCCAACAAGAAGGGCCACAGGGAGGTGTTCCCCAAGATGGAGTCCATCCCCAAAACCTACAACACATGTTTTTTTTCTGTCAACATCCAACAACACCGTGACAATTAGGGACGCATACCCAATTTAGCTGCTTTTATAGGAACTGACCGAAGTCTGTTGGTATGGATTCAGGTCAAATCCACTTGCAGACAAAAACATGTTTTATGAGTTTGAACATGAAATATGTTGTCTTTGTAGCATATTCAACTGAATATGGCTTGAAAAGGATTTGCAAATCATTGTATTCTGTTTATATTTACATCTAACACCATTTACCAACTCATATGGAAACGGGGTTTGTATAATACTGTTAAACTGATCACACAAAATGGTGGATTATATCACTGTTTTTCAACCTTTTTTCAGACAAGGCACATTTTTTGCGTTGAAAAAATGCAGAGGCACACCACCAGCAGAAATGTGGAGGCACACCACCAGCAGAAATGTGGAGGCACACCACCAGCAGAAATGTGGAGGCACACCACCAGCAGAAATGTGGAGGCACACCACCAGCAGAAATGTGGAGGCACACCACCAGCAGAAATGTGGAGGCACACCACCAGCAGAAATGTGGAGGCACACCACCAGCAAAAATCATTCAAAAACTAAACTCAGTTGACAGTAAAAAGTGGTTGTTGGATATGACTTTAAAGCATAACCAAGCATGCATCACTGTAGCTCTTGTCTCAAAGTAGGTGTACTGTCACCACCTGTCACATCACACCCTGACTTATTTGCTGTTTTCCTGTGTGTAGTGTTTTACTTCTTGTCTTGCGCTCCTATTTTGGTGGCTTTCTCTCTTATTTTGGTATTTTCCTGTAGCAGTTTCATGTCTTCCTTTGAGCAATAATTCCCGCATCTACTTTGTTTTAACAATCAAGAATATTTCACTTGTTTTTATCCTTCTTTGTGGGGACATTGTTGATTGTCATGTCATGTTTGGATGTACTTTGTCTTTGCTACACAGTAAGTCTTTGCTGTCGTCCAGCATTCTGTTTTTGTTTACTTTGTAGCCAGTTCAGTTTTAGTTTGGTTCTGCATAGCCTTCCTTAAGCTTCAATGCCTTTTCTTAGGGGCACTCACCTTTTGTTTATTTTTGGTTTAAGCATTAGACACCTTTTTACCTGCACACTGCCTTCCGCTGTTTCCAACATCTACAAAGCAATTAGCTACCTGCTGCCACCTACTGATATGGAAGAATATTACACGGTTAGCTCTAGACAGCACCGACACTCAACAACAACACATCATTTGCAGACTATAATTACTGCTTTGCAAACAATATTTTTAACCCAAATAGATGAAATGAGATCATCTCCCACGGCACACCAGACTGTATCTCACTAGTGTGCCGCGGCACAGTGGTTGAAAAGCCCTGGATTATATGACTGAAATAAGCGTATTTCCCACCCATCCCTAGGGACAATGCAACTTTTGCCACAGTTGTTTTTTGGCACCACCTGGTGGCAAGTGAAGGAGTTACCTGAGCCAAGAGGATGCCAATGACCACGCCCAGCTGGTGCAAGGTGCCCATGGCTCCACGCAGCGAGGTCGGGGAGATCTCCTCCACATACATGGGCACCAAGCCGGTGGACAGGCCAGAGTAGACCCCCACTGTCAGGCGGCCCATGATCAGCAGCTCCCATGAGGCGGCCATCTTGGAGAAGCCCATGAGCAAGGCGGCGGTGAGGGCGAGCACGTTGGCCACCAGCATGGAGTTTCTCCTTGGGACCCAATGGCAGCCATCAGGCTTGGTTTGTGGGGGCAGGAGAAGCCAGTGTGGTGATTCCTACCGGCCCAAGCGGTTGACAAAAAGGCCCACAGAGAAGGAGCCCAACATCCCGCCCACAGAGAAGATGGCCACGGAGAGAGACCACAGAGCTGTCAAGGTGCTCTGGGAGATGGGCTCGGCAAACCTGCCGCTCCACGTCTCGTTGTAGAAGCCTTCAATGATCTGACACAAACAGACGTCATCATTGGCATTCAAAGATGCATTGGTGAGGCCCGAGATGCAGATGTTTTTAGAAAGTTGTGACCTTTTCAGGCTTTTTCACCAATACAAATCAAGTTGTGATTGCATGACTTCCTTGGCACCTCAAACAGCTCAGGATCACAACAAAAACAAGGACAACAAATACTGTATTGATGTTTTGTAGCACAGTTTTAAAGTGGCAGTAGAATGGAAAAACAAGTTGACTTTATATGCAATAAAACCTTTCAGAGTGCCATATAACTTGGTACATGTAGTCCACAATATGCAAACACCAATGAGGAATTATTTGATCATGTGATTTGGATGTCTCCATACGTTTCACATTGCCATGGTGACTAATGTTGGAATAATTGTGTTTCATTGTATCCTTTTTGGTGTTATTGATAAAACAAAGACTAAAACCAACTACAACCAATGCTAGCAATGGTTATACTGGTGAAAATAAGTAGAGCAAGCTTAGCAGCCTAACGCACGCCCAAAACTAAAGAGGAGACATTTTACCAAAGTGTGCCTATAGGCTACTGTTTCAAACCTTTCACATTGCCATATAACTTGGTACATGTGGTCCACAATATTTCAGTCCGGCCCGCCGGGCGTTCTACATCATTTTTTTAGACCTTTAACATGAAAAGTGTATTTGCCATTATGATGTGCAGTGATGTTTTTAAATGACCGGAAGTCTTCAACTATACAAAGTATTTCAATGGTTGGAATCTGCACTTTTGGGTGTTACAGGAGTTATTACAGTAATCTAAGTCACGTGATAATATATCATATCGTTGGTGTTTATTACACTTTGCATTCATATTTTGCAGTTTGTCACATTTTTGTTGTGTTTTGGTCTGAGAAGGAAAAGGTGTTCATATGTTGTTAATATTCAGTGTTTTATTGTTCATAGTTCATATTGTAAATCTCACTTTCTGTACATTTTGGATGTCCCATTCAGTAAAAAACTGTAAAATTCCATTCCAGTTTTTTGAGGTGGTCCGTTTTTAGAAGTTTATGGGACATTGTGACTTTTGGTGTTAGTGTTCCTGGAAAAAATGGACTGAAACACACATACTGTACAGATACTGTAAATGTGTCTACATCATTTATACACATTGGCCCCCCAGACACATTTTTTCTCTCAATGTGGCCCCCAAGTCCAAATATTTTCCCAGCTCTGGTCTAGCGGGTCCTCATATGGGACAAAGTTCAATAACTCTTCAGACAATGACGTCATTGTTTGTGCAATATTAAAATGATGATACGTTTCTTTCAACTGAGAGCCTCACGGAAAATGACTATTAAGATTTATTAGAAGAGGAATGAAATACATTAATGAGTTGTTAAATAAGTCATTCATTTATTCAATTGAAAAACATTTGTATTTCAATAGTCAATTATTTCGATATTTAATTATATTTCAATATTTTATTAAGTATTTCAATATTTTATTTATTATTTCACTATTTTATTATTTAATCAATAAATTATTGATTTCATTTTTTTAAATTCAATTAATTATTTAATCGTTTAATAAATGATTGATGTCATAATTTAATTGATTATTTCACAATTTCATTAATTATAGCTCCAGCACCCCCCGCGACTCCGAACGGGACAAGCGGTAGGAAATGGATGGATGTTATGATTTAAAGGTGTGTTTGTTTATTTCATGAACCCGTGCTTCAATACTTCTCTATTTTATCCGTCAAAGGAGACAAAGTTAAATAAATCTTTAAATAACAACTTGAATGTGTCATTAATTAATTAAAAAGTACATTTAGCCATTTAATTATTTCAATATTCAATTAATATTTGAAATATTTATTAATTTTGTTATTCCATGACTTAATTAATTAATTTATGAATGAATGATTTATTTGATTATTTCCGTTTCTGCCTAGCTTAGATGTGGGCGTGTCCTAACACCTGATTGGTTACCCGGGATTGACTTTAACAGATCATAATAACACATTAATAATAATACATTGTAAAATAATTAAACCGGGAAATATTTCATTGAGTCATGCAGTTGTTAATTCAATCACAAAATAATCCAATCACTAATTAAAGGATTGAATAGTTTAAATGGTTAAATAAATAAATGTACTTTTACACACATTTAATACCATTTATGTATGTAATTATGGATGCTAATGACACATTTCAGTAATTATTTAAAGATGCATTTATTTAATTGTGTCCCATTTGAGCCCCCATACATTGTAGAATGTTGTCATTCATTTTATTGAGCTGGACTGGGATGACACCTTGTTGTTGTTGTTGTTGTTGTTGTTGTTGTTGTTGTTGTTGTTGTTGTTGTTGTTGTTGTTTGCACACCTCACACAATTGTTGTACTCACATGTTGAGGAGCGTTGATGACACCTGTGTTGTAGCCGAACTGCAGGGAGCCAATCACGGCCGTGCCCGCCGCCATCATAAGGTGGGCTGTCACCTGTGAGAAGAATGTCAATGTGCCAATAGTGAAGACGTCCATCAAACTGTACTACAGTAATAACACAACTTTATTTGCTTCTGGGACTTCACAAATGTACATTGCAAAACATCGTCAACCATTGAAATGATTTCAAATCAATTGAATCAGAGCTTCGCCCAAAACACAACAATTTTAACAACATTGTTGCATAAAAACAATACAAGAGAATGTAGTACAAACACGTACACAAGCAGTGAAGTTGTCACGTTGTGTAAATGGTAAATAACAAGAGAATACAACAAATACTTTTCAACTTATATTCAATTGAATAGACTGCAAAGACAAGATATTTCATGTTCACACTGAGAAACTTTAAAAATAATCATGAACTCAGAATGTAATGGCAGCAACACGTTGCAAAAAAGGCATTTTTACCAGTGTGTTACATGGCCTTTCCTTTTAACAACACTCAGTAAAGGTTTGGGAAGTGAGTAGACACATTTTTGAAGTGGAATTCTTTCCCATTCTTGCTTGATGTACAGCTTAAGTTGTTCAACAGTCTCCCTTCTCATATTTTAGACGCCACACATTTTCAATGTCTGGACTACAGGCAGGCCAGTCTAGTACCCACACTCTTTTACTATGAAGCCACGTTGTTGTAACACCTGGCTTGGCATTGTCTTGCTGAAATAAGCAGGGGCGTCCATGATAACAACATATGTTGCTCCAAAAGCTGTATGTACCTTTCAGCATTAATGGTGCCTTCACAGATGTGTAAGTTACCCATGTCTTGACCACTAATACACCCCCATACCATCACACATGCTGCCTCTTACACTTTCACCCTAGAACATGTCTTGACCACTAATACACCCCCATACCATCACACATGCTGCCTCTTACACTTTCACCCTAGAACATGTCTTGACCACTAATACACCCCCATACCATCACACATGCTGCCTTTTACACTTTCACCCTAGAACATGTCTTGACCACTAATACACCCCCATACCATCACACATGCTGCCTCTTACACTTTCACCCTAGAACATGTCTTGACCACTAATACACCCCCATACCATCACACATGCTGCCTTTTACACTTTCACCCTAGAACATGTCTTGACCACTAATACACCCCCATACCATCACACATGCTGCCTTCTACACTTTCACCCTAGAACATGTCTTGACCACTAATACACCCCCATACCATCACACATGCTGCCTTCTACACTTTCACCCTAGAACATGTCTTGACCACTAATACACCCCCATACCATCACACATGCTGCCTCTTACACTTTCACCCTAGAACATGTCTTGACCACTAATACACCCCCATACCATCACACATACTGCCTTTTACACTTTCACCCTAGAACATGTCTTGACCACTAATACACCCCCATACCATCACACATGCTGCCTCCTACACTTTCACCCTAGAACATGTCTTGACCACTAATACACCCCCATACCATCACACATGCTGCCTACTACACTTTCACCCTAGAACATGTCTTGACCACTAATACACCCCCATACCATCACACATACTGCCTTTTACACTTTCACCCTAGAACATGTCTTGACCACTAATACACCCCCATACCATCACACATGCTGCCTCCTACACTTTCACCCTAGAACAGTCCCCATGGTTCTTTTCCTCTTTGGTCCGGAGGACACGACGTCCACAGTTTCCAAAAAACATTTGAAATGTGGACTCGTCAGACCACAGAACACTTTTCCACTTTGTATCAGTCCATCTTAGATGAGCTCGGGCCCAGTTTCTGGGTGTTGTTGATAAATTGCCTTGGTTTTGCACAGTAGAGTTTTACAGATGTAGCAACCAACTGTAGTTACTGACAGTGGTTTTCGGAAGTGTTCCTGAGCCCATGTGGTGATATCCTTTACACACTGATGTGGCTTTTTGATGCAGTAGGGTGAGGGTGTCACACTCCTGGGGCACGTCAGTGCGCATTCATCTGTGCGCAGCTCCGAGAGCGCACAGCTGCAATCAATCGTGGGCAATCTGCACATCTGGAGCTGATGATCAGACCTGCCTTCAAAAGCCTGCACAACCTGCCACCCCTCGCTGGAACATAACCTTCTGTTGGCGTTCAGTGAGCAATCATCGTGCCTTATGCAATCTTGCTCTCTCTCTCTCTGTTTTTCTTCCCCCGTCATTTTGATTGTCTCGTGTCCACCTTGTCGATCCTACCGCAGACCTCCGTTCCCGTGTTAACGTTGCTGTGTGTCTCGTCATTCCTCGTTCCCCGCCCTGCTCCCCGGACTGCCTCCTGGATCTCGACCTCCCGCCTGGACACGGACCTCTTGACACCTCTCTCTCAGCCCCACGGCTTGTCTCACGGACCTTCCTCGGCTTTGTCCCCGCTCTCCATTCAACACTACGGTAAAACACTCAAGTAATTCCCACACCTAATCTACACCACACACTCTTGGATATTAGTTCACACTCCATTTCCTTAGTTTGTATTATTATTGTTTTATTATTTTTTATATATATATATATATATATATATATATATATATATATATATATATATATATATATATATATATATATATATATATATATATATATATATATATATATATATATAAATAAAGCATAGAGCTTTACTGCCCCATTGTGGAACTGTGCCGTCACAACTCCCTCCTCCAACCCATAACAGCCTATGTGGTGATATCCTTTACACACTGATGTCATTTTCTGATGCAGTACAGCCTGAGGGATCCAAGGTGTGTAATATCATGGCTTACCTGCAGTGATTTCTCCACATTCTCTGCACCTTTTGATGATATTACGGAGCGTAGATGGTGAAATCCCTAAATTCCTCGTTGAGAAATGTTGTTCTTAAACAATTTGCTCAGGCATTTGTTGACAAAGTGGTGACCCTCGCCCCGTCCTTGTTTGTGAATGACTGAGCATTTCATGGAATCTACTTTTATACCCAATCATGGCACCCACCTGTTCCCAATTAGCCTGTTCACCTGTGGGATGTTCCAAATAAGTCTTTGATGAGCATTCCTCAACTTTCTCACTCTTTTTTGCCACTTGTGCCAGCTTTTTTTGAAACATGTTGCAGGCATCAAATTCCAAATGAGCTAAAATTGTCAAAAAATAACAAAGTTTCTCAGTTTGAACGTTAAATATCTTGTCTTTGCAGTCTATTCAATTGAATATAAGTTGAAAAGTATTTGTTGTATTCTCTTTTTATTTACCATTTACACAACTTCACTGCTTTTGTACTTTGTACAAAGTAACGTAATAACAATGCAAAGTGTTTACCTTGGAGAGTGGACTTCTACCGTATCTACTTGTAGCTGCTTCTCTGTCAAACACACTATCAGCCGCTTATCAATATTTTCATGGATACATGTTTAGACAATATTTTTTACGCCCTGGGCTGACGTTATCGACTTATCCTGCGTCAGTATGCCGCAGACTAGCGGTGCTACGCTCCAGCTGCTTCACCAAGCTAGCTAGCGACACGCTCGGTCATGTTTTTAACGATTTCTTTCGTTAATTCAATGAATATCACCCGCTTCCTCTTCTCAGCACGGTCCTTTACACTCATTTTCTGCACAACCATGCTCGGAAAAACAAAGTCATGTCCATCTCTAACTGTAAGCTAATGCTAAGGAGTAAGACGGTATGTTACGGTGTTCTCTGTGACAGTCGCTACGCCAACTAGTGGCGGGAGGCTATATATAAATATTTGAGATACGGCTCTTGTACTTGGTATCATTACAGTGGATGTCAGGTGTAGACACACCCATGGCATTTGTTTACATTGAAGAGCCCTAGCTTGCTGTTAGCGGTGAGCTATTGTATCCTCCTACGGTGTGTAGTGAAGCATGTTTAGCTATTCCTCGTCCTCCAGTGATAATAATACTTGTAAGAAACTGACTTTATTTGTCGCCATGGAGGCCAGGATTAGTCATTTAGAAGTAGCTAAAACACTGCGGATGGACGTTAGCCACAAAAGCCTAAACCGGAATTAAAACCGGAATATTTAGTTTTTGTTTTGTAGTTCTCTACAGCCATTTCAGTTGTAGTCTACACTGTACGTCACAATGATGTATGACTCCTACAGGCAGAGGTCGGTATTGCAACTTGTAGTCTTTGAAGCTTCCCGACATCTTTTTCCAGACTTTCACAACCCCGCCCCCTTTGGGAGCCTAATTTAGTACTTTTATAGGCACCGATCATCGGTACCGTATCGGTTCAAATGTGAACAGTAGCCAATACTACAGAAAACAAGTATCAATGTGTTTTTTGCATGTTGGTATCGACTTGGTATGGAAGTATCGATGGGGCTGTGAGTCTTTGGGCTCCACACAATTCGATTCGATTCTTGTGAGTAACGATTGGATTCAGAATCGGGTCTCGATTCAAAACGATTCTCGATTCAAAATCAATACTTTTTCAATAACATTGGGTGCAAGTTCTCTGATGAGCTGCATTCCTCCTTCAAATAGATAAACAGCTCTGATACATTTTTTTATTACTTCAAAATAAAAATGGTTTTGTTTGGTAAAATGCTTCCCAAACATTTAATAAAGTCAAATAGGCAACAAGAGAAGTAGCCAACACTTCTCTTTTCTAAAGTCCATGTGTACAGCAGATATAGATCATCTACATCGACTATATGTATCGACTAAATGGCTGGACAGGACAGATTACAAACTTTTTTTTTAATCAATTAAGAATCGTTGCTAATAAGAATCGTGATTCATTAGGAAATCGATATTTTTGATACCTCTAAATAATACTTTTGACAGCCTGACAAGACTTTCAAGCATTGTTGAACATTTGGAGAGATGGGCGTGCTGACGGGGAACAAGATTGGACTTTCTGTCAGAAAGTTTGATCTTATTCTGACGCAATTTGAAGATGTTAGGTTTCCTGTGCTCTTATTTTGGGGATCTAGCCTGGGACGTCATTTCCTGTTTGTCACGTTTCCCGCCTAATATCGGCTGGTGGGTGACGGTGTAAACAGCATCGTGTGCGTTCCTGACTCAAACGTAAGTCTACGGCGAATATAGCACTCTTATCCACGCTAAACTGCCTATAATGTGTTAAATGGAGCCTTCACCGAGTGTTTGTTTGCAACAATGTTTCTGCATGACGAGATAATTCGCCCTTTTAAAGGCGACATATACTTCCTGTTACACTGTAGTTACCCTATCCTACCACTAGAGGGCGACATAGACAATCAACAGTGCTTATTCTCCATTCATTTCTAATGGACTGTTTTAAATTGGTTTTATAACACATTGTAGAGTATATTATATTATACATATCATGTTATATTATTGCATATTATATTGCCTGAATGTATCCTAGTCATTCTTTGTATGTGTTCCCTTTAGACCACACACACACACACACACACACACACGTCCAAGTTCACCATTAAAGAGTGCCTGAAAGTAGGACTGGGCGATATGGCCTTTTATTAATATGTGGATATGTTTAGTCCATGTCACCATACACCATATATATGTGGATATGTTTAGTCCATGTCACCATACACCATATATATGTGGATATGTTTAGTCCATGTCACGATACACCATATATATGTGGATATGTTTAGTCCATGTCATGATACACCATATATATGTGGATATTTTGCCTTAGCCTTGAATGAACACTTGATGCATATAATCCCAGCAGTATGATGATTCTATGTGTCTACATTCAAACATTCTTCTTCATACTGCATTAATATATGCTACTTTTAAACTTTCATGCAGAGAGGGAAATCCCAACTAAAAGTGTATTTATGAAACAGTTATTAAGCAGTGGCACAAACATTCATGTCATTTCCAGAACAGAAAGTGCAAGATTGTCAGAGACATTTTAAAACAAGCTATTAGTGCACTTTTGTGCATGATGTCACTAAGATGACATATCAAAACAACACTCAATTAAAGTGCACTTTTTGTACAGAACGCCACTACAATAGTTTACAACAAATAAAGTGCACTTTTGTGCATGATGTCACACAAGATATTTCAATAAGTGTCAAATAAAAATGAGCTGCATAATTGGACATCAAATAGTGTATGTCCTTCACTATGTGGTAGGTTCCTGCATAGTAGGACATCAAATAGTGTATGTCCTTCACTATGTGGTAGGTTCCTGCATAATAGGACATCAAATAGTGTATGTCCTTCACTATGTGGTAGGTTCCTGCATAATAGGACATCAAATAGTGTATGTCCTTTACTATGTGGTAGGTTCCTGCATAATAGGACATCAAATAGTGTATGTCCTTCACTATGTGGTAGGTTCCTGCGGACGTTATCTCCTTCTGTTGTTGACTATTTGTTTCATACGGTGTTGATCTGGAAATGGTTGCTTGGGCATTTTGTGGGTGTGGCACCGAACGGAGATGTTGACATGCGGAGTTTCAAGCACTCTTCGTTCTCTAGCGGGTGACTTTTCAAATGATGCTACAAATTAGCAGTAATGCTACTTTTTGTAGCAACGCTTTTGCCGCATACTTGACATATTACCGTTGTCTGTTCGACATCTTCCCGCTTGAAGCCAAACCACCGCCAGACGATGGAGCCCCTGCTGTTTTTCTTGGGAATTCATTCTTCTTCTGTGTGGATTTGTCTGCTTCCTCATCCAACAATGATGGTAATACTCAACACATACACATAGTCTTCCACCATACATCCCTTTTGGCTCTCGTTCACACATGCCATTCCTTTGTCATTTAATTAAATTATATTGTTCATTATTTATTATATTATATTGTTTACATCTATAATAAATACATAGAGCAATATTTCCCCCTTGTGGTTCTGTGCCGTCACAACTCCCTCCTCCAACCGTAACGTCTTCCTTCGTTTGTTACCAGATTGGCACCTTCTCTCTCTCGTATTACCACTCGCACCGCTCTGCTAGCATCACAGCTAATGTTACCATGTGTCTACCTCTCTGCTGGGCGAGGGTGTATGACGTTGCACGCGTGACAGTATGTGACGTTTGTAAGAAAGTGCGCTTGTTTTATGTCTCTGTGAGAAGGAGAGACAAGAAAGAGTGAGAAGAGCCTGTAGTGTAATGCCCGCAGTTAAAAGCAACTGCATGAGAACGTATACTCCAATATCACCATATAGTCATTTTCTATATCGCACAGAGACAAAGCCGCGATATATATTTGATATATCGCCCAGCCCTACCGGAAAGCCTCTCTGTGCCCTACTCTTTGACCACAGTCCTTGTCCTAAGAAGATATCACATCCAGAGTAACCTCCTCTATCACACCTCGTCTCTCAAAATCAACAGAGTTCTGGAATGAACGGCGAGAACTCATCGGTGGCTGAAGAAAGAAGAGTTAACAAATGCTGTCGTTATCTTGCTTGTTGGCGGGAACAATCACAGCAGTCAACACCAGCCAAGATATTAGTCATCAATAGGAATGCTCAAATGTACCGAATATTAGTCCACACTTACCTTTCCGCTGCACTCCATGGCAGCCACTTGAAGAAAAGCTTTCTAGTCCTGCATTATGAAGACGTGTCCAAGTGGTCTCGGTGCAGACCAGCGCCAAGATGCTCACGTAAGCAGCTTAATGACCTCCACCCTAAGTGGATCTGGCTGGATCACGGTGCTGATTGGCCCAGGGGAAGGAAAACAAAGTCAAACGGATAATATCACCCATTCTTATCAGCGCCCGTATTGTCCAGGAGTTCTCTGCCAGAAAACTCCAGTTTGCCACCTTCTAAAAATAATATTACGGGGGCGGGAAAAGAACATTAAAAAGAGGAATAAAAGAGCAAACAGGTAGAATGTAACAATAAAATGTTGCAGTATTGAAAGTGTTTTGTCTTTTAAACTGTATTGTTTTTATTTTCAAAATCAATATACCGTAATTTCCGGACTATAAGCCGCACCAGCTAAATTTAGGGGAAAATACAGATTGCTCCACATATAAGCCGCACCCTTGTATAAGGCGCAGGGTTTTGATGTGTAATTAGCGTAGTATATAGGGGTTCCTGCTACCACGGAGGGGATTGTCGGGACAGAGATGACTGTTTGGGAACGCAAAGCGTCCCATTTATTAACAATAAATCTTTCAATCATTCAATCAAACTTTCACATCTTTGACATGGCGAACAGCATTCGTGCAGAGTACAAATAATACAACGCTGCAAAGTAATACAAAGTGCTCACCTGTACGTTATCAAAATAACCAGCCTACCGGTATATGAAAAGTCAGTCTTTAATCATTGTGTCATCGTCTTCCTCCTGCGTACTAAAACCACCCAAATCCTCTTCGTCGGTGTCGGAGAAGAACAGGCCGTATATAAGCCGCACCCTTGTATAAGCCGCAGGGACCAGAACGAGGGGAAAAAGTAGCAGCTTATAGTCCGGAAATTACGGTATATTGTAATAGGTAGTCCCAGTACCAACATGTGTTTCCATACTTTTCTAAATAAAGGGGACCACAAAAAATGTCATTATTGTCTTTATTGTAACAAAAAGTCTTAGTGTACATGAAACATACACTACCATTCAAAAGTTTGGGGTGACATGTAAATGTCCTTATTTTTGAAGGAAAAGCACTGTACTTTTCAATGAAGATACCTTTAAACTAGTCTTAACTTGAAAGAAATACACTCTATACATTGCTAATGTGGTAAATGACTATTCTAGCTGCAAATGTCTGCTTTTTGCTGCAATATCTACATAGGTGTATAGAGGCCCATTTCCAGCAACTATCACTCCAGTGTTCTAATGGTACAATGTGTTTGCTCATTGGCTCAGAAGGCTAATTGATGATTAGAAAACCCTTGTGCAATCATGTTCACACATCTGAAAACACTTTAGCTCCTTACAGAAGCTACAAAACTGACCTTCCTTTGAGCAGATTGACTTTCTGGAGCATCACATTTGTGGGCTCAATTAAACGCTCAAAATGGCCAGAAAAAGAGAACTTTCATCTGAAACTCGACAGTCTATTCTTGTTCTTAGAAATGAAGGCTCGAACACTAAATTGTTTGGGTGACCCCAAACTTTTGAACGGTAGTGTATGTTTATTATTGTCAGTTAGTCCTTAAATAAAATAGTGAACGTACTAGACAAATTGTCTTTTAGTAGTAAGTAAACAAACAAAGACTCCTAATTAGTCTATGCAGTAACATATTGTGTCATTTATACACCTATTATTTTGTACACATTATGAAGGACAAACTGTATACAATTGATTAATAATCTACTTGTTCAGTTACTGTTAATATCTGCTTATTTTCTGTTCTAACATGTTCTATCTACACTTCTGTACAAATGTAATAATCACTTATTCTTCTCTTCTTTGATACTTGACATTAGTTTTGGATGATACCACACATTTAGGTATGGATCATGTCGATACCAAGTAGTTACAGGATCATACATTGGTCATATTCAAAGTCCTCATGTGTCCAGGGACATATTTCAAGACTTTATAAAGAATAGAAGAAAAAAAAGGTTTGTGATAATAAAAAATATTGATGTAATCAGTGCAGTATTGACGAGATACGGCTCTTGTACTTGTTATCATTACAGTGGATGTCAGGTGTAGATCCACCCATGGCATTTGTTTGCATCGAAGAGCCCTGGCTTGCGGTTAGCGGTGAGCTATTGTATCCTCCTACGGTGTGTAGTGAAGCATGTTTAGCTATTCCTCATCCTCCAGTGATAATGTTACTTGTAAGAAACTGACTTTATTTGTCGCCATGGAGGCCAGGAATAGTGATTTAGAAGTAGCTAAAACACTGCGGATGGAGGTTAGCCACAAAAGCTAGCTCGCCATGTTTTATCCACCACTTGTTAAAGCTTTATTGTTAGTTTTTAAACTTGTTTCTCCACCTTGTTTCTGCTTGTAAGAACTCTGTGTGTGTGTGCGTTGCCTAACAAGCTCGATTTACCAGCAATCACAGCCCATTTAGACCCGAAAAATGGCGAGAACGACATGAAAAGATGCTTGTTTTCCTTCACGAGGTACATTATCATGTATATATGATATACTTACATCATGTATATATGACATGTTATTATGAATGTTACTACATGACATATATACTTACATCATGTATATATGACATGTTATTATGAATGTTACTACATGACATATATACTTACATCATGTATATATGACATGTTATTATGAATGTTACTACATGACATATATACTTACATCATGTATATATTACATGTTATTATGAATGTTACAACATGACATATATACTTACATCATGTATATATTACATGTTATTATGAATGTTACTACATGACATATATACTTACATCATGTATATATTACATGTTATTATGAATGTTACTACATGACATATATACTTACATCATGTATATATGACATGTTATTATGAATGTTACTACATGACATATATACTTACATCATGTATATATGACATGTTATTATGAATGTTACTACATGACATATATACTTACATCATGTATATATGACATGTTATTATGAATGTTACTACATGACATATATACTTACACCATGTATATATGACATGTTATTATGAATGTTACTACATGACATATATACTTACACCATGTATATATGACATGTTATTATGAATGTTACTACATGACATATATACTTACACCATGTATATATGACATGTTATTATGAATGTTACTACATGACATATATACTTACACCATGTATATATGACATGTTATTATGAATGTTACTACATGACATAATATACTTACATCATGTATATATGACATGTTATTATGAATGTTACTACATGACATATATACTTACATCATGTATATATGACATGTTATTATGAATGTTACTACATGACATATATACTTACATCATGTATATATGACATGTTATTATGAATGTTACTACATGACATATATACTTACACCATGTATATATGACATGTTATTATGAATGTTACTACATGACATATATACTTACACCATGTATATATGACATGTTATTATGAATGTTACTACATGACATATATACTTACATCATGTATATAGGACATGTTATTATGAATGTTACTACATGACATATATACTTACATCATGTATATAGGACATGTTATTATGAATGTTACTACATGACATATATACTTACATCATGTATATAGGACATGTTATTATGAATGTTACTACATGACATATATACTTACACCATGTATATATGACATGTTATTATGAATGTTACTGCATGACATATATACTTACACCATGTATATATGACATGTTATTATGAATGTTACTGCATGACATATATACTTACATCATGTATATATGACATGTTATTATGAATGTTACTGCATGACATATATACTTACATCATGTATATATGACATGTTATTATGAATGTTACTGCATGACATATATACTTACATCATGTATATATGACATGTTATTATGAATGTTACTGCATGACATATATACTTACATCATGTATATATGACATGTTATTATGAATGTTACTGCATGACATATATACTTACATCATGTATATATGACATGTTATTATGAATGTTACTACATGACATATATACTTACATCATGTATATATTACATGTTGTTATGAATGTTACTACATGACATATATACTTACATCATGTATATATGACATGTTGTTATGAATGTTACTACATGACATATATACTTACACCATGTATATATGACATGTTGTTATGAATGTTACTACATGACATATATACTTACACCATGTATATATGACATGTTATTATGAATGTTACTACATGACATATATACTTACATCATGTATATATGACATGTTATTATGAATGTTACTACATGACATATATACTTACATCATGTATATATGACATGTTATTATGAATGTTACTGCATGACATATATACTTACATCATGTATATATGACATGTTATTATGAATGTTACTGCATGACATATATACTTACATCATGTATATATGACATGTTATTATGAATGTTACTGCATGACATATATACTTACATCATGTATATATTACATGTTATTATGAATGTTACTGCATGACATATATACTTACATCATGTATATATGACATGTTATTATGAATGTTACTGCATGACATATATACTTACATCATGTATATATGACATGTTATTATGAATGTTACTGCATGACATATATACTTACATCATGTATATATGACATGTTATTATGAATGTTACTACATGACATATATACTTACATCATGTATATATGACATGTTATTATGAATGTTACTACATGACATATATACTTACATCATGTATATATGACATGTTGTTATGAATGTTACTACATGACATATATACTTACATCATGTATATATGACATGTTGTTATGAATGTTACTACATGACATATATACTTACACCATGTATATATGACATGTTGTTATGAATGTTACTACATGACATATATACTTACACCATGTATATATGACATGTTGTTATGAATGTTACTACATGACATATATACTTACATCATGTATATATGACATGTTGTTATGAATGTTACTACATGACATATATACTTACATCATGTATATATGACATGTTGTTATGAATGTTACTACATGACATATATACTTACATCATGTATATATGACATGTTGTTATGAATGTTACTACATGACATATATACTTACATCATGTATATATTACATGTTATTATGAATGTTACTACATGACATATATACTTACATCATGTATATATGACATGTTATTATGAATGTTACTACATGACATATATACTTACATCATGTATATATTACATGTTATTATGAATGTTACTACATGACATATATACTTACACCATGTATATATGACATGTTATTATGAATGTTACTACATGACATATATACTTACATCATGTATATATGACATGTTATTATGAATGTTACTACATGACATATATACTTACATCATGTATATATGACATGTTATTATGAATGTTACTACATGACATATATACTTACATCATGTATATATGACATGTTATTATGAATGTTACTGCATGACATATATACTTACATCATGTATATATGACATGTTATTATGAATGTTACTGCATGACATATATACTTACATCATGTATATATTACATGTTATTATGAATGTTACTGCATGACATATATACTTACATCATGTATATATTACATGTTATTATGAATGTTACTGCATGACATATATACTTACATCATGTATATATGACATGTTATTATGAATGTTACTGCATGACATATATACTTACATCATGTATATATTACATGTTATTATGAATGTTACTACATGACATATATACTTACATCATGTATATATGACATGTTATTATGAATGTTACTACATGACATATATACTTACATCATGTATATATGACATGTTGTTATGAATGTTACTACATGACATATATACTTACATCATGTATATATGACATGTTGTTATGAATGTTACTACATGACATATATACTTACACCATGTATATATGACATGTTGTTATGAATGTTACTACATGACATATATACTTACATCATGTATATATGACATGTTGTTATGAATGTTACTACATGACATATATACTTACATCATGTATATATGACATGTTGTTATGAATGTTACTACATGACATATATACTTACATCATGTATATATGACATGTTGTTATGAATGTTACTACATGACATATATACTTACATCATGTATATATTACATGTTATTATGAATGTTACTACATGACATATATACTTACATCATGTATATATTACATGTTATTATGAATGTTACTACATGACATATATACTTACACCATGTATATATGACATGTTATTATGAATGTTACTACATGACATATATACTTACATCATGTATATATGACATGTTATTATGAATGTTACTACATGACATATATACTTACATCATGTATATATGACATGTTATTATGAATGTTACTACATGACATATATACTTACATCATGTATATATGACATGTTATTATGAATGTTACTGCATGACATATATACTTACATCATGTATATATGACATGTTATTATGAATGTTACTGCATGACATATATACTTACATCATGTATATATTACATGTTATTATGAATGTTACTGCATGACATATATACTTACATCATGTATATATTACATGTTATTATGAATGTTACTGCATGACATATATACTTACATCATGTATATATGACATGTTATTATGAATGTTACTGCATGACATATATACTTACATCATGTATATATTACATGTTATTATGAATGTTACTACATGACATATATACTTACATCATGTATATATGACATGTTATTATGAATGTTACTACATGACATATATACTTACATCATGTATATATGACATGTTGTTATGAATGTTACTACATGACATATATACTTACACCATGTATATATGACATGTTGTTATGAATGTTACTACATGACATATATACTTACATCATGTATATATGACATGTTGTTATGAATGTTACTACATGACATATATACTTACATCATGTATATATGACATGTTGTTATGAATGTTACTACATGACATATATACTTACATCATGTATATATTACATGTTATTATGAATGTTACTACATGACATATATACTTACATCATGTATATATGACATGTTATTATGAATGTTACTACATGACATATATACTTACATCATGTATATATGACATGTTATTATGAATGTTACTACATGACATATATACTTACATCATGTATATATGACATGTTATTATGAATGTTACTACATGACATATATACTTACATCATGTATATATGACATGTTGTTATGAATGTTACTACATGACATATATACTTACACCATGTATATATGACATGTTGTTATGAATGTTACTACATGACATATATACTTACATCATGTATATATGACATGTTGTTATGAATGTTACTACATGACATATATACTTACATCATGTATATATGACATGTTGTTATGAATGTTACTACATGACATATATACTTACATCATGTATATATGACATGTTATTATGAATGTTACTACATGACATATATACTTACATCATGTATATATTACATGTTATTATGAATGTTACTACATGACATATATACTTACATCATGTATATATTACATGTTATTATGAATGTTACTACATGACATATATACTTACACCATGTATATATGACATGTTATTATGAATGTTACTACATGACATATATACTTACATCATGTATATATGACATGTTATTATGAATGTTACTACATGACATATATACTTACATCATGTATATATGACATGTTATTATGAATGTTACTACATGACATATATACTTACATCATGTATATATGACATGTTATTATGAATGTTACTGCATGACATATATACTTACATCATGTATATATGACATGTTATTATGAATGTTACTGCATGACATATATACTTACATCATGTATATATTACATGTTATTATGAATGTTACTGCATGACATATATACTTACATCATGTATATATTACATGTTATTATGAATGTTACTGCATGACATATATACTTACATCATGTATATATGACATGTTATTATGAATGTTACTGCATGACATATATACTTACATCATGTATATATTACATGTTATTATGAATGTTACTACATGACATATATACTTACATCATGTATATATGACATGTTATTATGAATGTTACTACATGACATATATACTTACATCATGTATATATGACATGTTGTTATGAATGTTACTACATGACATATATACTTACACCATGTATATATGACATGTTGTTATGAATGTTACTACATGACATATATACTTACATCATGTATATATGACATGTTGTTATGAATGTTACTACATGACATATATACTTACATCATGTATATATGACATGTTGTTATGAATGTTACTACATGACATATATACTTACATCATGTATATATTACATGTTATTATGAATGTTACTACATGACATATATACTTACATCATGTATATATGACATGTTATTATGAATGTTACTACATGACATATATACTTACATCATGTATATATGACATGTTATTATGAATGTTACTACATGACATATATACTTACATCATGTATATATGACATGTTATTATGAATGTTACTACATGACATATATACTTACATCATGTATATATGACATGTTATTATGAATGTTACTACATGACATATATACTTACATCATGTATATATTACATGTTATTATGAATGTTACTACATGACATATATACTTACACCATGTATATATGACATGTTATTATGAATGTTACTACATGACATATATACTTACATCATGTATATATGACATGTTGTTATGAATGTTACTACATGACATATATACTTACATCATGTATATATGACATGTTGTTATGAATGTTACTACATGACATATATACTTACATCATGTATATATGACATGTTATTATGAATGTTACTACATGACATATATACTTACATCATGTATATATGACATGTTATTATGAATGTTACTACATGACATATATACTTACATCATGTATATATGACATGTTGTTATGAATGTTACTACATGACATATATACTTACACCATGTATATATGACATGTTGTTATGAATGTTACTACATGACATATATACTTACATCATGTATATATGACATGTTGTTATGAATGTTACTACATGACATATATACTTACATCATGTATATATGACATGTTGTTATGAATGTTACTACATGACATATATACTTACATCATGTATATATGACATGTTATTATGAATGTTACTACATGACATATATACTTACATCATGTATATATTACATGTTATTATGAATGTTACTACATGACATATATACTTACATCATGTATATATTACATGTTATTATGAATGTTACTACATGACATATATACTTACACCATGTATATATGACATGTTATTATGAATGTTACTACATGACATATATACTTACATCATGTATATATGACATGTTATTATGAATGTTACTACATGACATATATACTTACATCATGTATATATGACATGTTATTATGAATGTTACTACATGACATATATACTTACATCATGTATATATGACATGTTATTATGAATGTTACTGCATGACATATATACTTACATCATGTATATATGACATGTTATTATGAATGTTACTGCATGACATATATACTTACATCATGTATATATTACATGTTATTATGAATGTTACTACATGACATATATACTTACATCATGTATATATTACATGTTATTATGAATGTTACTGCATGACATATATACTTACATCATGTATATATGACATGTTATTATGAATGTTACTGCATGACATATATACTTACATCATGTATATATTACATGTTATTATGAATGTTACTACATGACATATATACTTACATCATGTATATATGACATGTTATTATGAATGTTACTACATGACATATATACTTACATCATGTATATATGACATGTTGTTATGAATGTTACTACATGACATATATACTTACACCATGTATATATGACATGTTGTTATGAATGTTACTACATGACATATATACTTACATCATGTATATATGACATGTTGTTATGAATGTTACTACATGACATATATACTTACATCATGTATATATGACATGTTGTTATGAATGTTACTACATGACATATATACTTACATCATGTATATATTACATGTTATTATGAATGTTACTACATGACATATATACTTACATCATGTATATATGACATGTTATTATGAATGTTACTACATGACATATATACTTACATCATGTATATATGACATGTTATTATGAATGTTACTACATGACATATATACTTACATCATGTATATATGACATGTTATTATGAATGTTACTACATGACATATATACTTACATCATGTATATATGACATGTTATTATGAATGTTACTACATGACATATATACTTACATCATGTATATATTACATGTTATTATGAATGTTACTACATGACATATATACTTACACCATGTATATATGACATGTTATTATGAATGTTACTACATGACATATATACTTACATCATGTATATATGACATGTTATTATGAATGTTACTACATGACATATATACTTACATCATGTATATATGACATGTTATTATGAATGTTACTACATGACATATATACTTACATCATGTATATATGACATGTTATTATGAATGTTACTGCATGACATATATACTTACATCATGTATATATGACATGTTATTATGAATGTTACTGCATGACATATATACTTACATCATGTATATATTACATGTTATTATGAATGTTACTGCATGACATATATACTTACATCATGTATATATTACATGTTATTATGAATGTTACTGCATGACATATATACTTACATCATGTATATATGACATGTTATTATGAATGTTACTGCATGACATATATACTTACATCATGTATATATGACATGTTATTATGAATGTTACTACATGACATATATACTTACATCATGTATATATGACATGTTATTATGAATGTTACTACATGACATATATACTTACATCATGTATATATGACATGTTATTATGAATGTTACTACATGACATATATACTTACATCATGTATATATGACATGTTGTTATGAATGTTACTACATGACATATATACTTACACCATGTATATATGACATGTTGTTATGAATGTTACTACATGACATATATACTTACATCATGTATATATGACATGTTGTTATGAATGTTACTACATGACATATATACTTACATCATGTATATATGACATGTTGTTATGAATGTTACTACATGACATATATACTTACATCATGTATATATGACATGTTGTTATGAATGTTACTACATGACATATATACTTACATCATGTATATATTACATGTTATTATGAATGTTACTACATGACATATATACTTACATCATGTATATATGACATGTTATTATGAATGTTACTACATGACATATATACTTACATCATGTATATATTACATGTTATTATGAATGTTACTACATGACATATATACTTACACCATGTATATATGACATGTTATTATGAATGTTACTACATGACATATATACTTACACCATGTATATATGACATGTTATTATGAATGTTACTACATGACATATATACTTACATCATGTATATATGACATGTTATTATGAATGTTACTACATGACATATATACTTACATCATGTATATATGACATGTTATTATGAATGTTACTACATGACATATATACTTACATCATGTATATATGACATGTTATTATGAATGTTACTGCATGACATATATACTTACATCATGTATATATTACATGTTATTATGAATGTTACTACATGACATATATACTTACATCATGTATATATTACATGTTATTATGAATGTTACTGCATGACATATATACTTACATCATGTATATATGACATGTTATTATGAATGTTACTGCATGACATATATACTTACATCATGTATATATGACATGTTATTATGAATGTTACTACATGACATATATACTTACATCATGTATATATGACATGTTATTATGAATGTTACTACATGACATATATACTTACATCATGTATATATGACATGTTGTTATGAATGTTACTACATGACATATATACTTACACCATGTATATATGACATGTTGTTATGAATGTTACTACATGACATATATACTTACATCATGTATATATGACATGTTGTTATGAATGTTACTACATGACATATATACTTACATCATGTATATATGACATGTTGTTATGAATGTTACTACATGACATATATACTTACATCATGTATATATGACATGTTATTATGAATGTTACTACATGACATATATACTTACATCATGTATATATGACATGTTATTATGAATGTTACTACATGACATATATACTTACATCATGTATATATGACATGTTATTATGAATGTTACTACATGACAGGTTGTGTTGGTTTGTGGCCCCTGCATGTTTTCATGTGGTCCACAGGTTGTGTTGGTTCGTGTTCCGCAGCAGAGGCGAGGACAGCAGCACCTAAAAACCTTTGTTCGTACGCAGACTAGATGACAAGAAGTCCCTCGGACGTATTTCTGGAACATTCCGCCGTGTCGTACAGTTTATTTAAGCGCCGCAGTAAATCACCAGAGTGCCCTTCTCTGAGTTCACTGTACGCAGGGAGGAGCCCCAAATGGAGCCATGGGAGGAGCCAAATGGAGCCCTGGGAGGAGCCAAATGGAGCCCTGGGAGGAGCCAAATGGAGCCCTGGGAGGAGCCAAATGAAACCCTGGGAGGAGCCAAATGGAGCCCTGGGAGGAGCCAAATGGAGCCCTGGGAGGAGCCAAATGGAGCCCTGGGAGGAGCCAAATGGAGCCCTGGGAGGAGCCAAATGGAGCCCTGGGAGGAGCCAAATGGAGCCCTGGGAGCGCCATCATCTGCTGTTAGAAAAGTCTGCACACCCACACCTTCACGTGTTGACCTTTCCTTACGTAACCTGCTGCTGCCACTACAAAAAGTCCAGCACACAAGTCCTGGCACTGGTGAGACAACAAGTCACGTAGAAAGTCTTTTCTTTTTCTGGCGAGGAAGAGGAGCCGCCCTCCGTGTGTGACGTCAGCAGAAACTTGAAACCATCATTTTCAGCAGCCGCCCCCCTTCTGGCTCCATGTTGTCATATTTCTTCTCTCTTCTCCTCCAACCTTCCACACACAACTTCCTGCAGGGCTTCAGGACCAGCCTGCAAGCTTCTGCTATCAGGACCGCACCACCCTGGTTCTGCTATCAGGACCGCACCACCCTGGTTCTGCTATCAGGACAAGACCACCCTGGTTCTGCCATCAAGACCGGACCACCCTGGTTCTGCCATCAGGACAAAACCACCCTGGTTCTGCTATCAGGACAAGACCAACCTGGTTCTGCTATCAGGACAAGACCAACCTGGTTCTGCTATCAGGACCGGACCACCCGGCTATCAGCTGGGCTTGTTTGAGGAGGTAAGTCCCCCCCCCAAACACTGCGCTATGTGCTGCCACGTGGTTTGTCTGAAGGAACACTCTTCTACTGGGCTTTTGTTCACTTGGTCTACTCAATGTGAAAGTACTTGTCCTAATTATTAAAGTAGTAACAAGTTGTCCTAAATATCATAGTGATAAGTAACAAGTGGTCTTGAATATTAAAGTAGCAACAAGTTGTCCTGATTATTAAAGTAGTAACAAGTTGTCCTAAATATTAAATTAGTAACAAGTTGTCCTAAATATTAAAGTAGTGATAAGTACGCGAGTTGTCCTAAATATTAAAGTAGTGATAAATAAGCAAGTTGTCCTAAATATTAAAGTAGTAATAAGTAACAAGTTGTCTTAAATATTAAAGTAGTAACAAGTTGTCCTAAATATTAAAGTAGTGATAAATAAACAAGTTGTCCTAAATACTAAAAATAAACAAGTTGTCCTAAATACTAAAGTAGTGATAAATAAACAAGTTGTCCTAAATATTAAAGTAGTAAACAAATTTTTAACAAGTTGTCCTAAATATTAAAGTAGCGATAAATAAGTAACAAGTTGTCCTAAATATTAAAGTAGTAATAAGTAACAAGTTGTCCTAAATATCATAGTGATAAGTAACAAGTGGTCTTAAATATTAAAGTAGTAACAAGTTGTCCTAATTATTAAAGTAGTAACTAGTTGTCCTAAATATTAAATTAGTAACAAGTTGTTCTAAATATTAAAGTAGTGATAAGTAGGCGAGTTGTCCTAAATATTAAAGTAGTGATAAATAAGCAAGTTGTCCTAAATATTAAAGTAGTAATAAGTAACAAGTTGTCCTAAATATCAAAGTAGTAATAAGTAACAAGTGGTCTTGAATATTAAAGTAGCAACAAGTTGTCCTAAATATTAAAGTAGTGATAAGTAAGCGAGTTGTCCTAAATATTAAAGTAGTGATAAATAAGCAAGTTGTCCTAAATATTAAAGTAGTGATAAGTAAGCGAGTTGTCCTAAATAGTAAAGTAGTGATAAATAAGCAAGTTGTCCTAAATATTAAAGTAGTAATAAGTAACAAGTTGTCCTAAATATTAAAGTAGTGACAAGTAACAAGTTGTCCTAAATATTAAAGTAGTGATAAATAAACAAGTTGTCCTAAATACTAAAAATAAACAAGTTGTCCTAAATACTAAAGTAGTGATAATTAAACAAGTTGTCCTGAATATTAAAGTAGTAAACACATTTTTAACAAGTTGTCCTAAATATTAAAGTAGCGATAAATAAGTAACAAGTTGTCCTAAATATTAAAGTAGTAATAAGTAACAATTTGTCCTAAATATCATAGTGATAAGTAACAAGTGGTCTTGAATATTAAAGTAGCAACAAGTTGTCCTGATTATTAAAGTAGTAACAAGTTGTCCTAAATATTAAATTAGTAACAAGTTGTCCTAAATATTAAAGTAGTGATAAGTAAGCGAGTTGTCCTAAATATTAAAGTAGTGATAAATAAGCAAGTTGTCCTAAATATTAAAGTAGTAATAAGTAACAAGTTGTCCTAAATATCAAAGTAGTAATAAGTAACAGGTTGTCCTAAATATTAAAGTAGTGATAAATAAGTAACAAGTTGTCCTAAATATTAAAGTAGTGATAAGTAACAAGTTGTCCTAAATAGTAAAGTAGTGATAAGTAACAAGTTGTCCTAAATATTAAAGTAGTGATAGATAAACAAGTTGTCCTAAATATTAAAGTAGTGATAAATAAACAAGTTGTCCTAAACATTAAAGTAGTGATAAATAAACAAGTTGTCCTAAATATTAAAGTAGTAATAAGTAACAAGTTGTCCTAAATATTAAAGTAGTGATAAATAAGTAACAAGTTGTCCTAAATATTAAAGTAGTGATAAGTAACAAGTTGTCCTAAATATTAAAGTGGTGATAAATAAACAAGTTGAAAAAAATAAATAAATAAATAAACAAGTTGTCCTAAATATTAAAGTAGTAATAAATAACAAGTTGTCTTAAATATTATGCTCTTTTCTCTAGCTATTTTCGCGCACATATATACTTACAGTCACTAAACTTGGTACGTGACACATGCTAACTGTTAGCATCTTAACATTTGCATGTTCGGTTTGCTAGCTATTTTCACACGCGTACGCCTCACAGTCATTAAACTTAGTATGTGACACATGCTAACTGTTAGCATGTTAACGTTTGCACGCTCACTCTTGTCGCTATCGCAGTCATATCACTTGGTACTTGTCGCATTGCACGTGTCGGCAAGCTAGCGTTAGCGTTTCAGTTGGACTCACGTGTGCCTACTGGATTTGCACAGATTCATCAATTCATCAATTAGGATCACGATGTTTACCAGGAATCTTCTTTATAATTTTGTTAACCTTCTATGTAATAATAGATTTTATTATATATTATATATATATATATATATATATATATATATATATATATATATATATATATATATATATATATATATATATATATATACATATATATATATATATATATATATATATATATATATGTATATATATATATATATATATATATATATATATATATATATATATATATATATATATATATATATAATAATGGCTTCTTTTAAAAGAAGGGTTTTTAAGCCTTTTTTAAAAGCATCCACAGTCTGTGGTGCCCTCAGGTGGTCAGGGAGAGCGTTCCACAGACTTTTTGAACGATCAGTTCAATGTGTTTTATTTATTTTGTAACATTTATGTCATTTTTGTTTTGTTTTCATCACGTACATTTTACACAGATCCTTGAATTGTTTGCACCAAATTGCACAAAGTCTTAGGAATTGTTTTTGTGGTCATGCTAACATGGAAACAATGCAGTAAAATAGTGGAAGAAAGTGATGGCACACCTTTAGCAATGAGTGTGTGTTTTGTGCATTGACATCCCAGCAGGAAGTTGATGTCTTGTCGCCACAAACTGGCCTGCAGGCACATGAGTTAGCGTTGGACCTTTGCCTATTTGGAGTCATACAAAGACTTTTTTTGTTCAATATTAGTGTGGGTTTGCGCTATTTTGGAGGTTTGCAGAGTGTCAAGGAGTTCAAGTTTGAATGGTTATCTGAGGCAGAGTTTTAGTAAAGAACTTGGACAACCTTCAAAGTAGAAAGTCACAAAATGAATACAATTTCTCACAAAAGCGAGTATACTTGTTTACAGTCCTTCTTCTCCAGGGACAACTATTTACTCATCTTTTGACTGTTGTCATGGCGACATTCAACTGAAGCTGGATAGTAATATACATATTGTATATACATACCGTATTTCCTTGAATTGCCGCCGGGAATATAGTATTCGCCTGCCTAGAATTACAGCCGGGTCAAACTCGTTTCGCAAAATAATTAGCGCATGCTTGGCACTTCCGCCGGGTCAAATATGAGTCATTAAATGACTCCCGCCTCCTGGTGGTAGAGGGCGCTAGTGATCCTTCTTGCGACTACCAGTACTGCAGAAGACCGGTGCTGCAGAAGAAGACAACAAGCAGCAAGCGTGAGCAGCGATCGTTTGCTTGCACTTTTACCATGGAGGATTACATATCTAAAATAAAACAGTTTTCTAAACTGGACTTTCAATCGAAGCAGGAGGTAATAATTAAAGGAATATCTCCAGAGACTTTTAAAACTGAAGAAAGATAAGGAAGACTGCCTTTGATCAGAAGCAGCTGCACAGGGACATCATTTATAAGTAAAGGTAAGACCCTAATAACGTTTTTTTTTAATTAAATGGGCTTTTCATGATAAGGTAAGCGCCGGAGTGAGAAGAGGTTTTAAAATAATTAGCGCATGCTTGCCCATCCCGCATGCTTTTGGTAAGCGCAGGAGTGAGAAGAGATTTTAAATTAATTAGCGCCCCGGCGACTATTCAAGGAAATACGGTATACATATATAATATGTATCGCTCTCATCTTCCAACTCAGCATGGAAAAAGACACATTGTAACCCACATGTTCATGCTATTGTTTTTTTAAAGGGAACATCTTTTGAAAAAAGGCAAGAAGGTAAAGCTAAATGTGACAACTTAGTTCGCAAAACAAGCAAGGAACATGAACAGTAAACACATAAACAGTAAACACACCTTAGGCCAGCCGGTGAAAATATTTGTGTGACGACCAAACACGAAGGGAATTTCTCGCTGGCATCGATGCTAAATGAATATATGTGACGACCAACCCAGACTCAAATGTTCTACTAGCATCGATGCTAAATGAATATATGTGACGACCAACCCCGACTCAAATGTTCTACTAGCATCAATGCTAAATGAATATATGTGACGACCAACCCCGACTCAAATGTTCTACTAGCATCCATGCTAAATGAATATATGTGACGACCAACCACGACTTACATTTTTTTCTACTAGCATCCATGCTAAATGAATATATGCGACAACCAACCTCAACTGAAATTCTCCACTAGCATCGATGCTAAATGAATATATGTGACGACCAACCCCGACTCAAATGTTCTACTAGCATCAATGCTAAATGAATATATGTGACGACCAACCCCGACTCAAATGTTCTACTAGCATCGATGCTAAATGAATATACTGTATGTGACAACCAACCACGACTTACATTTTTTTCCACTAGCATCCATGCTAAATAAATATATGCGACAACCAACCTCGACTGAAATGTTCTACAAGCATCAATGCTAAATTAATATATGTGACAACCCACCCTGACTTAAATTTCTCGCTAGCATCGATGCTCAATGAATATATGTGACGACCAACCCCGACTTAAATGTTCTACTAGCATCGATGCTAAATAAATATACGTGACGACCAACCCTGACTAAAATGTATTGCTAGCATCAAGACAAAATGAAGATATGCGACAACCAACCCCGACTGAAATTTCTCGCTAGCATCGATGCTAATTGAATATATGTGACGACCAACTGTGACTGAAATTTCTCGCTAGCATCGATGCTAAATGAATATTTGTGATGACCAACTGTGACTGAAATAAATGTATGTGACAACCAACCCCGACTGAAATTTCTCACTAGCATCAAGGCTAAATGAATATATGTGACGACCAACCACATGTTCTACTAGCATCAAGACAAAATTAATATATGTGACAACTAACCCTGACTGAAATTTCTCACTAGCATCAAGGCTAAATGAATATATGTGACGTCCAACCACATGTTCTACTAGCATCAAGACAAAATTAATATATGTGACAACTAACCCTGACTTAAAATTCTCGCTAGCATCGATGCTAAATGAATATAAGTGACGACCAACCAATTGATTTTTATTCCAATCATGATTTTTATTTCAATTTTGAATTGATTTAAAATGTTGAAGAATTGATTTTAAAAACAAGAAGATTTTACAGACCACATTTATATACAGTATGTCAGCAGAGAGAAGGTCTTTGATCTGTTTTGAAATGGTTTTATTATCCATTTTCTATCACAGAATAAGTTGCAAGAACGCTGTTGAATTGAGAAAAGATTCTGAATCCAATCGCCATCCAAATGGGATTTCTTGCTAGCATCCCGGCTAACAAGCGTGAAACAAAGCTGGTAATTACCGTCACTTGTTAAGGGTAACAATCAGCGTGTTATAAAGTGATAGTTTCAAATAAATGAATATTTACAATTTGACATAACTACTGGAGAGAGGAGTATGTAGGCGAGCTCTCATGCTAATTCCAGCATTTTCCTGACCACAATTTCAGCCACAGCGCCCTCTGCTGGCCAGAAATAATGTCACTATCCACACCAAGTCCCACTTAGAGCAAATACTGTACATGCTAGGAGTACACTGGCCTAGTAAAAAGTACTGTATGTTCTGCACTTTATGAATTATGACTCTTGGAAAGTGTCATGTGGTGGACTCTGTCTGGGACTCTTCCAGAACGCGGAGGAGGAGACTTTTCTCACATGGGGAACATTATAGAACTACCTTTCTTCACTTTTCTGGAGAGGAATGTCAATTCCAACCAACAAACTTTATGGCTGGAAGTGAAAAGTGAAACCTGCTGGCTGCTCATCCGAGTCAGACACTCTTTTTATTCCTTATTTACTCATCTGAGTCAGACACTCTTTGTATTCCTTATTTACTCATCTGAGTCAGACAGTTTTTGTATTCCTTATTTACTATTCCAGCTTTTTGCTCTACTTTGACATGTTTATTCCTCAAAAGTGCATGAAAAACAAAGGGTTAGGGTTAGAGGAGGTTAGGGTTAGGGTTAGAGGGTTAGGTTAGATCAGGGGTCACCAACACGGTGCCCGCGGGCACCAGGTAGCCCGTAAGGACCAGATGAGTAGCCCGCTGGCCTGTTCTAAAAATAGCTCAAATAGCAGCACTTACCAGTGAGCTGCCTCTATTTTTTAAATTGTATTTATTTACTAGCAAGCTGGTCTCGCTTTGCCCGACATTTTTGATTCTAAGAGAGACAAAACTCAAATAGAATTTCAAAATCCAAGGAAATATTTTAAAGACTTGGTCTTCACTTGTTTAAATAAATTCATTATTTTTTTTACTTTGCTTCTTATAACTTTCAGAAAGACAATTTTAGAGAAAAAATACAACCTTAAAAATGATTTTAGGATTTTTAAACACATATACCTTTTTACCTTTTAAATTCCTTCCTCTTCTTTACTGACAATTTAAATCAATGTTCAAGTAAAAAAAATAAAATTATTATTGTAAAGAATAATAAATACATTTTAATTTAATTCTTCATTTTAGCTTCTGTTTTTTCGACAAAGAATATTTGTGGAATATTTCTTCAAACTTATTATGATTAAAATTCAAAAAAATTATTATGGCAAAACTAGAAAATCTGTAGAATCAAATTTAAATCTTATTTCAAAGCGGTAGAAAATGGATGGATGGATGGATATTGACTGGTATAAAAGACTTGTATACACTTTTCAGCCATACTAATTTCTTGCGATTTTGATGGATACTTTTGACCACATTGGAGTGCATCATAATGCCAAATTGAACAGTTTTTCAATATTTGATATTATCACCATATAATATCGACTTTTTTGACCTCGGGGCCCAACTTTTCCACTACAGCGGGAATACTAGCACTGAATTAGTCAGCTTACTCCTAATTTAATAATTATGTCTAAACTACTCACAGTTTACAACCTAGTCAAATGATGTGAATCACAAATATTATTTATCTAAACCTTAGGCTTATGTCAGACTGATTAAAAAACCCAGAACTAATCAAATATACTGCATAAGAAGGGACTCCTCGACAACTGACAGACAAAATAAATTGACATGCAATTATGTTATGCTAAAATAAACTGAATTAATCATCTAAATGAAAAAAATAAAATTAAACTGGCAATAAAATTAAAGTGCGAAAATATACAGCTTCACCACTTTGGTCATCATTTTTGCGCTTGGGAAACTTCTTTATGACTTCAGCTTCCTTTGAGATTGTCATTACTGCCACAAGTGGTGGAAAAGTGTATTACAACTGAGTACCATACGGACCACAGCTGTGAAACAGATGTCTTGGCGTTCCCCCTAGGGGGCGCTGGTGGCCCCACAATGGGCCCTGACCGCTGTCAGCCTCCATTTCCCCTGCACAGTAGTTGATGTTTCATGTTGGGAACAAACTGTATACAGTAAGAGCGTATTACAGTATCAAGAAGAGCCACGTGAGTGGGAAAGCAGATGTTTGCTGTTTGAACAGGAAGGTCATTCTCACTCAGCGTTTATCAGCGAGTCTGAGGTGGACAAATGTGAGCTGGCCAGACTGCATACTGGATGTCATATCCACACATGTCATATCCACACATGTCATATCCACACATGTCATATCCACACATGTCATATCCACACACGTCATATCCACACTTGTCATATCCACACATGTCATATCCACACTTGTCATATCCACACATGTCATATCCACAGATGTGATATCCACAGATGTGATATCCACACATGTCATATCCACACATGTCATATCCACACTTGTCATATCCACACTTGTCATATCCACACATGTCATATCCACACATGTCATATCCACACATGTCATATCCACACTTGTCATATCCACACTTGTCATATCCACACATGTCATATCCACACATGTCATATCCACACATGTCATATCCACAATTGTCATATCCACACATGTCATATCCACACTTGTCATATCCACAATTGTCATATCCACAATTGTCATATCCACACATGTCATATCCACACTTGTCATATCCACACTTGTCATATCCACACATGTCATATCCACACATGTCATATCCACACTTGTCATATCCACACTTGTCATATCCACACTTGTCATATCCACACATGTCATATCCACACTTGTCATATCCACACATGTCATATCCACACATGTCATATCCACACATGTCATATCCACACTTGTCATATCCACACATGTCATATCCACACTTGTCATATCCACACATGTCATATCCACACATGTCATATCCACACATGTCATATCCACACATGTCATATCCACACTTGTCATATCCACACATGTCATATCCACACATGTCATATCCACACTTGTCATATCCACACTTGTCATATCCACACATGTCATATCCACACATGTCATATCCACACATGTCATATCCACACTTGTCATATCCACACATGTCATATCCACACATGTCATATCCACACTTGTCATATCCACACATGTCATATCCACACATGTCATATCCACACTTGTCATATCCACACTTGTCATATCCACACATGTCATATCCACACATGTCATATCCACACTTGTGATATCCACACATGTCATATCCACACATGTCATATCCACACTTGTGATATCCACACATGTCATATCCACACATGTCATATCCACACTTGTCATATCCACACATGTCATATCCACACATGTCATATCCACAATTGTCATATCCACACATGTCATATCCACACTTGTCATATCCACACTTGTCATATCCACACATGTCATATCCACACATGTCATATCCACACTTGTCATATCCACACATGTCATATCCACACTTGTCATATCCACACTTGTCATATCCACACATGTCGTATCCACACATGTCATATCCACACTTGTCATATCCACACATGTCATATCCACACATGTCATATCCACACTTGTCATATCCACACATGTCATATCCACACTTGTCATATCCACACATGTCATATCCACACTTCTCATATCCACACATGTCATATCCACACATGTCATAACCACACATGTCATATCCACAATTGTCATATCCACACATGTCATATCCACACTTGTCATATCCACATATGTCATATCCATGTTAAATGTTGTGTTTGGATTGCGCCCTTACTCATTGCATTACGGTACCTATTGTGTTGTGCTGTATGTTCTATATGTTTACGGTACGTACACAGGATGTGACGTCATTACGCTCTTTTTTGTGAGACGCGCCATTTTCAGCCGCTACTTGTAATAAATATGCCATTAGGCTAAAGATTAAGAGTATTACTTTATTCTCCGATACGTGTGGACACTGTGCACTGAAACGTGACAGGTTATGGGCCCAGGAAGAGTTGGAGGAAGTTTAACGTGACGGATTAACACGGAGCTTCTGTGGACAACTTGGAGATAAAGTGAGTAAAGCTCGGAAGAAGTTTTTCGCGACGCAATACGCGAGATGGCTAACAGAATGGCGACACCAGCCCCGCAACTTCTTTTTGATGGATCAGATGAAAAATATGACCTGTGGGAAATAAGATTTTTAGGTCATCTACACATTGTAAAATTAAAGGGAAACTTCGGTTTTTTTCAACCTGGGCCCTGTTTTCATAATTTTTTCTGTATATGTGAGTGCTGGATAAAACATTTTTTGAGGTCGCGCCAGTATTGAGCAGGGCAGGCAGCCTCCAGCCCAGCTAACGCTCGTACACAGGGCAAATGGCTCTCGTCAAAATTCGGCCTATAAACATGCATTTTTTTCACACTGACAGGCTCAGATAGTTACAATGAGTGTCCGACAACATACTAGAAAGGAGAAATTAACGTATGTCTCTACCTTTAGCTGGAGATCGCTGTATGTTGTGAGCTGTGTCCAAATCTCACCACGCTACAAATCTCGTTCCGAAATCTCGCGATAACTCGCGACAAAACACCGGTGGAAAAACAGTTACCTGACTGAGGTGAAGAGAGATGACTGAAGTGATTTTCTGTTGGATTACCGAAGACTGTTATTTTAGTTTTATAGAAAAGTTTGTTTGTTTGTCTGTCATGGCTGAATTTTTGCCTGATGTGGACGATTTGATTTGTCGCGAGTTATCGCGAGATTTCGGAACGAGATTTGTAGCGTGGTGAGATTTGGACACAGCTCACAACATACAGCGATCTCCAGCTAAAGGTAGAGACATACGTTAATTTCTCCTTTCTAGTATGTTGTCGGACACTCATTGTAACTATCTGAGCCTGTCAGTGTGAAAAAAATGCATGTTTATAGGCCGAATTTTGACGAGAGCCAGTTGCCCTGTGTACGAGCGTTAGCTGGGCTGGAGGCTGCCTGCCCTGCTCAATACTGGCGCGACCTCAAAAAATGTTTTATCCAGCACTCACATATACAGAAAAAATTATGAAAACAGGGCCCAGGTTGAAAAAAACCGAAGTTTCCCTTTAAAAGAGGCGATCCTGAATGCGCCATCTGGCAATGAAGAAGCTCAAGCTGAACATAGGAGGAAGAATACTGACTGTTATGCTGAACTGATCAGACTCATTGATGACAAAAGCTTATCCTTAATAAGACACGAGGCTGCAGATGATGGCAGACAAGCCCTGAAAATACTAAGAGAACACTACTCCGGAAAAAGTAAGCCGAGGATCATCAATCTGTACACATCACTCACCAAGCTACACATGGGAGAAGGTGAGAATGTTACAGACTACATTATAAGAGCAGAGAACATTATCATGGCCCTAAAAGACGCTGGTGAAACCATGAGTGACGGACTAAATGTAGCCATGGTGATAAATGGGCTACCAGAATCCTTCAAGCCCCTAGCAGTCCATGTAACACAAAATGAAGATACAGTTACATTTGCAGACTTTAAAAGGAGACTAAGAGTTTATGAAGAGAGCGAGAAAATGAAGAAGACAGAATCTACAGACAATGTGATGAAGACCCATGTAAAACAGGGCAGAGGTCCACCAAGGGCACAAGCTGGCAATAGAAAAGATGAAGATGCCAACGTGACATGCTACAGATGTGGAATAAAGGGGCACAAAGCAAGAAAGTGTTCCAGAAAAGTATGGTGTGGATACTGCAAAAGTAATACACACGAAGAGTCGCTGTGCAAGAAAAAGGGGGAACGAGATGGCGCGAGAAAGGTCGTGGAGGAACGAGACAGCGACCGAGAGGACCATTTCTTCAAGGCAAACGACGCAAGGAATGAGAGACCACCAGGCAACGTGAAGATGAAAGGCATTATGGTCGACGGAGGAGCAACATCACATATTGTGAATGACATAGAAAAGTTTAAAAGCTTCGATGACACGTTTCAACCTGACTCTCATTCAGTGGAGCTAGCAGACGGAACCAAATGCAGTGGAATAGCACAGAGAAGAGGAACAGCGACCATCTGTCTGCAGGACAGCGCTGGACGACAGCACAGAGCACAACTGAGGGATGCTCTGTACATACCCACATATCCACATGACATATTTTCCGTGGCGCGTGCCACAAATGGAGGAGCGACGATCACCTTCGAGAAAGGGGACAATCGCATGGTCACAAGGGACGGTAGCAGGTTTGACATACACGAAAGTGGTAATCTGTATTACTTGCCTACTGTTCAAACTGATATTGATCTATGTAAAGTGTGTCATGATGTACAAACATGGCATGAAATTTTAGGCCATTGTAATTATGAAGATGTGCAAAAATTACAAGGTGTAGTGAGAGGCATGGAGATAAAAGGGAGTGCGGCTAAACCAGCACAATTATGTGAAGTGTGCACAAAAGCAAAATTTACCCAGACGAGAAACAAGGAGCCTGACAGGAGGGCTAAGAAACCCTTGGAACTAGTCCACACTGACCTAGCCGGTCCCATGCAAACGCCTAGCATTGATGGTCACAAATATGCACAAATATTTACTGATGACTATTCTGGTACCATGATGGTGTACTTTCTAAGGTCTAAAAGTGATGCAGTGCTCGCAACAGAACGGTTTTTAGCTGACGTAGCACCATACGGTGAGGTTCGGTGCATCAGATCAGATAATGGTTCTGAGTATACAAGCAAAGAGTTCCAGGCACTGTTAATAAGGAATAGGATTAGACATGAAACGTCTGCACCCTATTCACCACACCAAAATGGCACGGCTGAGAGAGGGTGGAGAACCCTTTATGAGATGGGCAGATGCTTACTGCTAGAAAGTAACTTACCAAATAAGCTGTGGAACTACGCTGTACAGACGGCGGCCTATGTACGGAACAGATGCTACTCTAGGCGTACACAGAAAACACCATACGAGTTGTTCGCAGGGAAAGAACCAAACATTTCCAAAATGCAAAAATTTGGATCAGTGTGCTATGCTTACCAGCAACAAGCCAAGGGCAAGCTAGACTCTAGGTGTGAGCAGGGTGTTTTTGTGGGTTACGATAAAAACAGCCCAGCCTACCTAGTGTACTACCCAGAACAAGAGAAAGTTCAGAAACATAGATTGGTAAAATTCACAACCAAAACTGCAACAGAAAAAGAAACACAAACATGTGAGTCATACATGGGGTATGGTGATGTACAACCCAGGGTTAATGAAAGAGAAATTTGTGTTGATGATGACAAGGTTGAAAATGTACCAGATCAAGGTTTACAGGGTGTTTCTGAGACTTTACCTGAACAGACTGAACGCACACAGCCGGGTAGAGTCACTGACACTGTAAACAGAAGGAACCCATCGCGAACCAGGAGGAGGCCGGTTCACTTACAGGAGTTTGAGACTGAGGATACAATGGACAAATTTGTAACATGCGTGGACTCTTGCTACAGAGCAGTATGTGACATTCCTCAAACCTACAAGGAAGCGATAATGTCAAACAAATCAAGGCAGTGGAAAAATGCTATGGATGATGAGGTGAAGTCACTGGAGGAAAACGACACCTTTAGCCTCACCCATTTGCCACCGGGCAAACAGGCAGTGGGGGGAAAATGGGTCTATGCCCTCAAGAGTGACATTGACGGAACAGATAAATACAAAGCGAGGTTCGTAGCGAAAGGCTACAGTCAGAAAAAGGGAACTGACTACAAAGAGACATTTTCACCCACAGCAGACATGACAAGTGTGAGGGTGATCATGCAAAAGGCGGCACAAGAGGAGCTAGTGCTGCACCAGCTTGATGTAAAGACTGCTTATCTTCACGCCCCGATCGATTGCGAAATTTATATCGAACAGCCAGAAGGCTATGAGAAAGAATCAGTCACAGGTGAAAAGCTAGTGTGTAAATTGCACAAGTCTCTCTATGGTTTGAAACAGTCCGGTAGAAATTGGAATGCAATGTTGCACACATGTCTAACTGAGAATGGTTTTGTACAAAATTCTGCTGATCATTGTGTGTACTCACGAGAGGAGCATTATGAGAAAGTGATTTTACTTGTATGGGTAGACGATCTCATCATAGCATCTAAAAACAATGGTGTACTCAACAGTGTGAAAATTATGGTCACTGAAAGATTCAAAATGAAGGATCTAGGAAAATTGAAACATTTTCTGGGAATAGATTTTGACCAAACAAATGGTAAAGTCACAATGTCTCAAGAGAGATATGTTCACAAAATCTTAGAGAGATTTGAAATGCAAAATTGCAAGTCCAGAGAGACTCCATGTGAACCAAAACTAGAGTACACAGGTGATGCAGACGAAATGACAGATCAAAGAAGGTTCAGGGAGGCTGTTGGAAGCCTAATCTACTTGTCCACATGCACACGTCCAGACATAAGTTTTGTGGTCAGTAAATTATCCCAATACTTTGCTGAGCCAACAGTCGAACACTGGAACACAATAAAACATGTGTTTAGATACCTCAAAGGTACAGCAGAAAACAAGTTATGTTTCAAAGGAAATAAAACTGAAAAACTGGGATTGAGAGTGTACAGTGACGCTGACTGGGCGTCAGATGTGTCTGACAGGAGAAGCACATCAGGTTATTGTGCTAGTCTAAGCGAAGGTAGCTCTCTAATCTCATGGAAAACAAGAAAACAAGCTACTGTTGCTTTATCTACATGTGAGGCAGAGTACATGTCTTTGGCATCAGCCATTCAAGAATGTATCTACCTAGGACAGCTACTCAGAGGCATTGACAAATACCCTTATACACAAACAAAGGTATTTGAAGATAATCAAGGCACTATTGCACTAGCCAAAAACCCAGTGAACAGGCAACGGTGTAAACACATAGATATCAAATACCATTTCATAAGGGAAACTATAAAAAGTGGCAGAGTGATTTTGGAGTACTGTCCTACTGAAAATATGATTGCCGATGTTCTGACAAAGCCAGCCACCAAGATGAAGCTAAAAAGGTTCAAACAGGACATGTTTGGCACTTAGAAGTGCAGTGTGTTTTTCTGTTTATTGGGGAAGGGACAACATGTGATCCCTATTTTCTTTTCGTGCATTGTAATTTTTTTTCTCAAGGTAACCAATTGAGTTAATGGCGAGTGGGGGTGTTAAATGTTGTGTTTGGATTGCGCCCTTACTCATTGCATTACGGTACCTATTGTGTTGTGCTGTATGTTCTATATGTTTACGGTACGTACACAGGATGTGACGTCATTACGCTCTTTTTTGTGAGACGCGCCATTTTCAGCCGCTACTTGTAATAAATATGCCATTAGGCTAAAGATTAAGAGTATTACTTTATTCTCCGATACGTGTGGACACTGTGCACTGAAACGTGACAATCCACACTTGTCATATCCACATATGTCATATCCACACTTGTCATATCCACACTTGTCATATCCACACATGTCATATCCACACTTGTCATATCCACACTTGTCATATCCACACATGTCATATCCACACATGTCATATCCACACATGTCATATCCACACATGTCATATCCACACATGTCATATCCACACTTGTCATATCCACACTTGTCATATCCACACATGTCATATCCACACATGTCATATCCACACATGTCATATCCACACATGTCATATCCACACATGTCATATCCACACATGTCATATCCACACATGTCATATCCACACTTGTCATATCCACACATGTCATATCCACACATGTCATATCCACACATGTCATATCCACACTTGTCATATCCACACTTGTCATATCCACACATGTCATATCCACACTTGTCATATCCACACATGTCATATCCACACATGTCATATCCACACTTGTCATATCCACACATGTCATATCCACACTTGTCATATCCACACATGTCATATCCACACTTGTCATATCCACACTTGTCATATCCACACTTGTCATATCCACACATGTCATATCCACACTTGTCATATCCACACATGTCATATCCACACATGTCATATCCACACTTGTCATATCCACACATGTCATATCCACACATGTCATATCCACACATGTCATATCCACACTTGTCATATCCACACATGTCATATCCACACATGTCATATCCACACATGTCATATCCACACTTGTCATATCCACACTTGTCATATCCACACTTGTCATATCCACACTTGTCATATCCACACATGTCGTATCCACACATGTCATATCCACACTTGTCATATCCACACATGTCATATCCACACTTCTCATATCCACACATGTCATATCCACACATGTCATAACCACACATGTCATATCCACAATTGTCATATCCACACATGTCATATCCACACTTGTCATATCCACATATGTCATATCCACACTTGTCATATCCACACTTGTCATATCCACACATGTCATATCCACACTTGTCATATCCACACTTGTCATATCCACACATGTCATATCCACACATGTCATATCCACACATGTTATATCCACACATGTCATATCCACAGATGTGATATCCACACATGTGATATCCACAGATGTGATATCCACACATGTGATATCCACACATGTGATATCCACACATGTGATATCCACAGATGTGATATCCACACATGTGATATCCACACATGTGATATCCACACATGTTATATCCACAGATGTGATATCCACAGATGTGATATCCACACATGTGATATCCACACATGTGATATCCACACATGTGATATCCACAGATGTGATATCCACACATGTGATATCCACACATGTGATATCCACACATGTGATATCCACAGATGTGATATCCACACATGTGATATCCACAGATGTGATATCCACACATGTGATATCCACACATGTCATATCCACAGATGTGATATCCACACATGTGATATCCACACATGTGATATCCACAGATGTGATATCCACACATGTGATATCCACAGATGTGATATCCACAGATGTGATATCCACACATGTGATATCCACAGATGTGATATCCACACATGTGATATCCACAGATGTGATATCCACAGATGTGATATCCACACATGTGATATCCACAGCCAAACAGACAAAAGTTTGTCCTCACCACAGCTTGATTGCTGAGTGCGTCTAAAAAAAACCTCATCCTGCGTGTGGTTAGCACGTCTGCCTCAGCGCCAACACCAATGTTTGTCTCTGGACAGTCCCAGGGCGTACTCAGACCAAAGTCAGCTGGGATAGGCTCCAGCTTCCAGTCTCTTATTGCGCAATGGCAACATTGGAACCGGCAAACCAACCGTGTCGCAAACACAAGCGACACAAAGCTAGCGTTAGCACAGTGATGTCATTGACTTAAAAACAAGACGGGATGTTAAAACACGGAGTGAAAATTCAATAATTGAAAAAAAACACTAAAAGTAATTTAAGTATAAATAAGATTTGTCCAAACACATTTGGGTAGATTTGCTCAAATGTGTACTCAAGTAAGAGAACCGTTACCTTAAGTAAGTGTTTCTTAACCAGTTGGCTAGCGAGCGCCCCCAAAATATATCTGGTTCTCACAGCAGCACTCAGTTGTACTCACTTTTTTTTTTCTAGCATTGATGCTAAATGAATATATGAGACAACCAACCCCAATTTAAATTCCCTGCTAGCATCGATGCTAAATGAATATATGAGACGACCAACCCCAATTTAAATTCCCTGCTAGCATCGATGCTAAATGAATATATGTGACGACCAACCCCAATTTAAATTCCCTGCTAGCATCGATGCTAAATTAATATATGAGACAACCAACCCCAATTTAAATTCCCTGCTAGCATCGATGCTAAATGAATATATGTGACGACCAACCCCAATTTAAATTCCCTGCTAGCATCGATGCTAAATTAATATATGAGACAACCAACCCCAATTTAAATTCCCTGCTAGCATCGATGCTAGATGAATATATGTGACGACCAACCCCAATTTAAATTCCCTGCTAGCATCGATGCTAAATGAATATATGTGACGACCAACCCCAATTTAAATTCCCTGCTAGCATCGATGCTAAATTAATATATGAGACAACCAACCCCAATTTAAATTCCCTGCTAGCATCGATGCTAAATGAATATATGAGACAACCAACCCCAATTTAAATTCCCTGCTAGCATCGATGCTAAATTAATATATGAGACAACCAACCCCAATTTAAATTCCCTGCTAGCATCGATGCTAAATGAATATATGAGACAACCAACCCCAATTTAAATTCCCTGCTAGCATCAATGCTAAATTAATATATGAGACAACCAACCCCAATTTAAATTTCCTGCTAGCATCGATGCTAAATGAATATATGTGACGACCAACCCCAATTTAAATTTCCTGCTAGCATCGATGCTAAATGAATATATGTGACGACCAACCCCAATTTAAATTTCCTGCTAGCATCAAGACTAAATGAATATATGAGACGACCAACCCTAATTTAAATTCCCTGCTAGCATCGATGCTAAATGAATATATGAGACAACCAACCCCAATTTAAATTCCCTGCTAGCATCGATGCTAAATGAATATATGAGACAACCAACCCCAATTTAAATTCCCTGCTAGCATCGATGCTAAATGAATATATGTGACGACCAACCCCAATTTAAATTACCTGCTAGCATCGATGCTAAATGAATATATGTGACGACCAACCCAGACTTAACTTTCCTCCTAGCATCAAGACTGTGGTAATACACTTTTCCACCACTAGTGGCAGTAATGACAATATCAAACAGTCTGGAGCTAAAGTTTCTTAAGCGCAAAAATTATGATTTAGGTGTTGAATCTGTATTTTCATTAGCACTTCATTTTATTGACAGTTTAGTTAAGAAACATATATAATTGTTATTTATTATTGTTTCAGTTCCAATGTATTCATATTCAGTTGATATAAATCCCTTCTTTTGCCGTATACTTGGTCAGTATTTTTGTAATCAGCCTGAGCTAAGCCTTGATAATCATCTTTGTGATGAATACATGATTGTATATCATTCGACATCCTTTTAAACTGTAAGTAGGATCCATGTGATTATTGAGAAGCATTAAAATCAACAGCATGATGACTAAGTCAGTGGTAATATTTGAGCGGGCCCCGGGCCCCTGTGTAGTGGAAAAGTTAGACCTTGGGTGAAAAGCTTCAGAAAGCCCGAGTTATTATAAATGTGACAAATAATGACGTGTTATGGTACATTTATTATGAATACTCTCATCAATATGAGGAGTTGAATGTAAGTGTGCAAAATAGGACATGTATTTTCATATGTTGACTTTGTTCTATCATCATTTCCTGATATGATGTAATCCAATATGGCTGCTCTCTAAATGACACATGGTTTGTTGAAATGACATTTGTATTTTGACAAAATAATATATGCTAGTCCGTTCTTTCTGTTGTCCTCTACTAGTCAATCCTTATAAATGTTTATTTGTCTTCTTTCCAGCGCAGAAAGAGTTGAGGAAGAAAGTTTGCGTGCGTGAGAAAAGAAATGACCTGACGTGCACCACAACCTTGTGTTTGCTGCCATGTCTAGGTCACATTGATCACTACACCACTCACACGCCATGTTTACCAACATTTCACCATCGCTGGGCAGGACAGAAGAGCTGCAGTTCAAGACATTAGACACTGTTTACTTCCTGGAGAAGCAGCTGGCGTGCTAATCGCTATCTAAAGTATATTTATTCATTTAAAAAAATTAACTAATTCCAGTACTTTTTGAGCACATTCAATAGTAACATGGTACTATTAATAAGTTTGGTATTATATATATATATATATATATATATATATATATATATATATATATATATATATATATATATATATATATATATATATATATATATATATATATATATATATATGTATGTATGTATGTATATATATATATATATATATATATATATATATGTATGTATATATATATATATATATATATATATATATATATATATATATATATATATATATATATATATATATATATATACACACAGACATACATAAATGTATATAAATATATATATATACACATATATATATATAGTATATTGCCAAAAGTATTTGTCCACCTGCCTTGACTCACATATGAAGTTGAAGTGCCATCCCATGGAATTGTCCAAAATGTTTTGCTATCCTGGAGCATTCAAAGTTCCTTTCACTGGAACTAAGAAGCCAAGCCCAACTCCTGGAAAACAACCCCACACCATAATTCCTCCTCCACCAAATTTCACACTCGGCACAATGTAGTCCGAAATGTAGCGTTCTCCTGGCAACCTCCAAAGCCAGACTGCTCCATCAGATGTAAAAGTGTGACTCATCAGTCCAGAGAAGGTGTCTCCACTGCTCTAGAGTCCAGTGGTGATGTCCTTTACACCACTGCATCCCACGCTTTGCATTGGACTTGGTGATGTATGGCTTAGATGCAGCTGCCCGGCCATGGAAACCCATTCCATGAAGCTCTCTGCGTACTGTACGTGGGCTAATTGGAAGGTGACATGAAGTTTGGAGCTCCAACTGTGCAGAAAGTCTTTGCACTATGCTGACCTCTCTGGCACTTTACCTGGCCTACCACTTTGCACTATGCTGACCTCTCTGTCACTTTACCTGGCCTACCACTTTGCACTATGCTGACCTCTCTGGCACTTTACCTGGCCTACCACTTTGCACTATGCTGACCTCTCTGTCACTTTACCTGGCCTACCACTTTGCACTATGCTGACCTCTCTGGCACTTTACCTGGCCTACCACTTTGCACTATGCTGACCTCTCTGTCACTTTACCTGGCCTACCACTTTGCACTATGCTGACCTCTCTGTCACTTTACCTGGCCTACCACTTTGCACTATGTTGACCTCTCTGTCACTTTACCTGGCCTACCACTTTGCACTATGTTGACCTCTCTGTCACTTTACCTGGCCTACCACTTTGCACTATGCTGACCTCTCTGTCACTTTACCTGGCCTACCACTTTGCACTATGCTGACCTCTCTGTCACTTTACCTGGCCTACCACTTTGCACTATGCTGACCTCTCTGTCACTTTACCTGGCCTACCACTTGGTGGCTGAGTTGCTGTTGTTCCCAAACTCTTCACTTTTCTTATAATAAAGTTGACTTTGGAATATTTAAGAGCGAGGACATTTCAGGACGGGATTTGTTGCACAGGTGGCATCCTATGACAGTTCCACGCTGGAAATCACTGAAAGCGGCCCATTCTTTCACACATGTTTGTAGAAACAGTCTCCATGCCTACGTGCTTGATTTGATACACCAGGCCAAGTGATTAGGACACTTGATTCTCATCATTTGGGTGGCTGGACACCATACATTTGACAATATAGTGTGTATATATATATATGATAAGCATGCCATCTCTATAGTAGTAGCAAAAGAGTGTAGAGATGGGAGTGTTTTTGTATTATCATTGTTTAATAAAAACATGATGTTCTCTCTCTCTCTCGCTCTCTCTGTATATATATATATATATATATATATATATATATATATATATATATATATATATATATATATATATATATATATATATATATATATATATATATATATATATATATATATATATATATATATATATATATATATATATACACATCACAATAGTTACTGTGAATGTCAGTATTTATACAGTATACATCACAATAATTGTTTATTTCCATTAAAAAAATAATCATTTTGTGGAATCATTGCAATAAAGTAGTAAAAAAGGCAAAAAAAACAATACCATGATAATAATAATAATTTTGATGACAATAAGCGCGATATGACATTGATATGACTTTACGCTTGTATCGTCCTTTTTAAACCAAAACTGTAGGTAAAAACTGTTTATTCATCAGATTCAATACAAGCACTAAATATCAGTTTATTGTCAAAATGTCTTGTATTTGTGTTTTTCAGATATTTTACTGTCTTGTAAGTAAAAGGAGTCCATGAAAATGGAAATGGACAAAGTACCAAATGGTAATCAACACACTGGAGCTGCAGTGGCGACGGACGCAGAGTAGGTCATATTTGCCAGACTATCAACCAATCTTGTATTGTTTACATTAAAAGTACAATATTTCACTTGCAGAGTCCCAGAAGAGGAACAAATGTTTCTGGAACACAAAAGCAGAACACCAAAGAGCCCTCAGTTTACAGACGTGAGTACGATCCACCCAGATCCTACGCTAAACCCAGACAATTGTTTTGGGGTCGGCTAGCAGCTAACTGTATACAACACGCCGTACACTTGTACCTTGTTTTCCAGGATATGAGTTGTTTATCAGCTTCTTGTTACGCTTTAGCTTACAAGCCGCTAGCTGACATGGCAAATTTCACAGTGAACTTTGTAAGATCCGAGCAAAAACTCGATCCTTCCTAGTAGCTAACATTGAGAGGGAGAAGCACAGTGCCAATGATAGTCATTGAATTCAAGAAAGCTAACTTGGTGGAGCAGTTGGGGTGTAGCACCGCTAGTCGGCACCATACTGAAACAGAAGGAGTCCAGCTATGATACTATCTCATTTATCCATGAAAATATGAAGAAGCTACTGCTGGTGTGTTGGACAGAGAATCACATCTAAGGAGATACGCTAACAGTCCACATTCCAAGCTCAATTCTGTATCATTGTAATACATTACTTCACTAGTTGTTCTTTTGTGTTAGTACAATATTTCTCATCTAAAAGGGTTTTTCTTCAAAATAAAAGCACGTTACATGTTCAAATTGTGCGGTTTTGAGAGGGCGAAGCACAAATGAAATCCATTTCGATGGAAAATGTTGATTTGAGATGCCAACACTTTGAGTTAGCAGAAGCAATTGAAGGTAGCACGCTATTTCAGTAATGAAGTGACTTTGTACTTTTACAGTTTGAAATTAAAGTCATTTTTCATCTTCACAGTTTGAGGGCAAGACTTCCTTTGGAATGTCCGTCTTTAACCTGAGCAACGCCATCATGGGCAGCGGCATTCTGGGACTTTCCTACGCCATGTCCAACACAGGCATGCTGCTTTTCCTGTGAGTCTCTACTCAAGTGCATACTCATTGTCATCAAGTGCATACTCATGCTGCTTTTCCTGTGACTCTCTACTCAAGTGCATACTCATTATCATCAAGTGCATACTCATGCTGCTTTTCCTGTGACTCTCTACTCAAGTGCATACTCATTATCATCAAGTGCATACTCATGCTGCTTTTCCTGTGACTCTCTACTCAAGTGCATACTCATTATCATCAAGTGCATACTCATGCTGCTTTTCCTGTGACTCTCTACTCAAGTGCATACTCATTATCATCAAGTGCATACTCATGCTGCTTTCCTGTGACTCTATCATCAGTGCACACTCAATATCATTAAGTGCAAACTCAATATAATCAAGTGCATACTCCATTATAATTAAGTGCATACTCATGGTGCTTTTTCTGTGAGTCTATCATCAAGTGCATACTCATTATCATCAAGTGCATACTCATGCTGCTTTTCCTGTGAGTCTATCATCAAGTGCACACTCAATATCATTAAGTGCAAACTCAATATAATCAAGTGCATACTCATTATAATTAAGTGCATACTCATGCTGCTTTTCCTGTGACTCTATCATCAAGTGCATACTCATTATCATCAAGTGCATACTCATGCTGCTTTTCCTGTGAGTCTCTACTCAAGTGCATACTCATTATCATCAAGTGCATACTCATGCTGCTTTTCCTGTGAGTCTATCATCAAGGCATACTCGTTATAATCAAGTGCATACTCATGGTGCTTTTTCTGTGAGTCTATCATCAAGTGCATACTCATTATCATCAAGTGAAAACTCAATATAATCAAGTGCATACTCATTATAATCAAGTGCATACTCATGGTGCTTTTCCTGTGAGTCTATCATCAAGTGCATACTTATTATCATCAAGTGCACACTCATTATCATTAAGTGCATATTCATGGTGCTTTTCCTTTGAGTCTATAATCAAGTGCATACTCATTATCATCAAGTGTACACATTATAATCAAGTGCATACTCATGAAATGCATGTTCAGCTTTAGGCTTTTCCTGTGAGTCTATCATCAAGTGCATACTCATTATAATCAAGTGCATACTCATAATCAAGTGCATACTCATTATAATCAAGTGCATACTCATTATAATCAAGTGCATACTCACTATAATCAGGTGCATACTCATTCTAATCAAGTGCATACTCACTATAATCAAGTGCATACTCATTCTAATCAAGTGCATACTCATTGTAATCAAGTGCATACTCATTGTAATCAAGTACATACTCATTCTAATCAAGTGTATACTCATTCTAATCAAGTGCATACTCACTATAATCAAGTGCATACTCATTCTAATCAAGTGCATACTCATAATCAAGTGAATACTCATTGTAATCAAGTGCATACTCATTGTAATCAAGTACATACTCATTCTAATCACGTGCATACTCATTATAATCAAGTGCATACTCATTGTAATCAAGTGCATACTCATTGTAATCAAGTGCATACTCATTGTAATCAAGTACATACTCATTATAATCAAGTGCATACTCATTATAATCAAGTGCATACTCACTATAATCAAGTGCATACTCATTCTAATCAAGTGCATACTCATAATCAAGTGCATACTCATTGTAATCAAGTACATACTCAGTCTAATCACGTGCATACTCATTATAATCAAGTGCATACTCATTCTAATCACGTGCATACTCATTATAATCAAGTGCCTACTCATTGTAATCAAGTGCATATTCATGAAGTGCATATTCAGCCTCAGGCTGTGTACCAATGACAGATTAATGCGCCAAAGTTTTTAAAGCCATAAAAATGGATTTGCTTTACCTGGACTACTCAGACTTTCTCCCTCTTAAGTGCATTACTTGTGTGTATTCAACACTATTATGTATTTACCAGGGTCCTATTGATATTTAATATGTATTTACCAGGGTCCTATTGATATTTAATATGTATTTACCAGGGTACTATTGATATTTAATATGTATTTACCAGGGTCCTATTGATATTTAATATGTATTTACCAGGGTCCTATTGATATTTATTATGTATTTACCAGGGTCCTATTGATATTTATTATGTATTTACCAGGGTCCTATTGATATTTAATATGTATTTACCAGGGTCCTATTGATATTTAATATGTATTTACCAGGGTACTATTGATATTTAATATGTATTTGCCAGGGTCCTATTGATATTTAATATGTATTTACCAGGGTCCTATTGATATTTATTATGTATTTACCAGGGTCCTATTGATATTTAATATGTATTTACCAGGGTCCTATTGATATTTAATATGTATTTACCAGGGTACTATTGATATTTAATATGTATTTGCCAGGGTCCTATTGATATTTAATATGTATTTACCAGGGTCCTATTGATATTTAATATGTATTTACCAGGGTCCTATTGATATTTAATATGTATTTAACAGGGTCCTATTGATATTTAATATGTATTTACCAGGGTCCTATTGATATTTAATATGTATTTACCAGGGTCCTATTGATATTTCATATGTATTTAACAAAGTACTATTGATATTTAATATGTATTTAACAGGGTCCTATTGGTATGTACTATGTATTTACCAGGGTTCTTTTGACATGTATTATGTATTTACCAGGGTCCTATATTTATATGTATTTACCATGATCCTGTTGATATGTATTTACCAGGGTCTTATTTCTACGTATTTACCAGGGTCCTGCTGATATGTATTTACCAGGGTCTTGTTGATATGTATTTACCAGGGTCTTGTTTATACGTATTTACCAGGGTATTATTTGTATGTATTTACCAGGATCTTATTTCTATGTATTTACCAGGGTCTTATTTCTATGTATTTACCAGGATCCTGTTGACATGTATTTACCAGGGTCCTGTTGATATGTATTTACCAGGGTCCTGTTGATATGTATTTACCAGGGTCTTATTTCTATGTATTTACCAGGGTCCTGCTGATATGTAATTACCAGGGTCTTATTTGTATGTATTTACCAGGGTTCTGCTGATATGTATTTACCAGGGTCTTATTTGTATGTATTTACCAGGGTTCTGCTGATATGTATTTACCAGGGTCTTATTTGTATGTATTTACCAGGGTTCTGCTGATATGTATTGCGTGTCTGTCCTGTTACTCCATCCATCTCCTGCTCCGTAGTGCTGGATTTGTGGGTAAGTCTTCCAAGAATCGAGTAAATAAGAGCAAAAACATTAGCGTTACTTGAGATTTCTCGCCCTCTGCCAACAGGTATCCGTGCCTACGAGCACCTGGGCATGAGAGCCTTTGGCCAGCCAGGCAAGATCCTGGCAGGTGTGGTCATCACGCTGCACAACATTGGAGGTAAGCTGCTGGCGTCATGGAAAGTTCTTTCACAATTGATGGGAATAAAAACATCATTTTGAACATTTTCATGTCAATTTATTCCGTGTTTGTCATACAAGCATTCATTCATTCATTTATTCAGTGTTTCTCATACAAGCATTCATTCATTCATTTATTCCGTGTTTCCCATACAAGCATTCTTTGGCATCAATATTGCTTTGTTGACTTGTTGTCTGTGAGTAGAAATGAAGCCAACCTTTTTAATTATCTTGCTTTTCTTTTAGTTTATTCCAAACTGCGTTGTCGAAGGTTGATGTATATTAATGCACTTTCCTTGATGTGCTTAGTATTACAGTGTGTATCAATAAACAACTTGCACTCTTTCACTGGTAATTTAAAGGGCTGTTTACATATCCTCTAAATTCAATGTCAGGGCAGAATATTATATGTAAATAAACATTTGAAATAGAGCAAAACGACAGCCAATAATGTTTGCTTTGTCCTAGAAGACATCATCCGAGTAGTAGTTTGATGCTAATAACTAATAATAACACAGTCTTTAGGTGTATATATAGTATAGAGATGGGTACTGTTCACATTTGAACCGATACAATATCGGTGGTACTTTTGTGTGTATTGTTTGATAATGAAAATATATTTTTGAATGAAACGTAAAAAAAATGAATTGATGATAACTGTTATTATATTTTGTTTTATTATCACTTTAAAGTCTCATTGCACTTTCAAGACATCCAACGGCTGTCTATGGTATGTCGTCTAGCTAGGAAGTAGGTTTTTCCAGGAAGCTGTTGCGCCCTACAAAGTGTTTATACTGTAAGTGTTGTACCTTTTACACACCACTTGTTTGATTGCAACATTCATCTTAGTTGTAGTTTTCATGACCAAACTTGGAGGTCTTAAATCGCCATGTAAAATTGCTAATTCTAATAGTAGCCTGTCTATGGCAAATCCGATGTGAATTAGCGTCAAGCTAGTGTATTTGGGAAAATTGGAGCCTTTCTTTACATTTGAGTGTTTTCTACCAAGCATACTTGCTTTGTTGGTGTTGAAAATTGCAAAATGACTTTGAGGGAGTTTGGCTGAGTCCGCCCGAGTGCTGCGTGACTGATTGTTGACGTCAACCGCTGGTTAGTTTGACGTCCAAGCTATTGAAATATGGCACAGTTGAATTGTATTTGAGTCGATACATGGTAGTACGCTTGATGCCTATTAAAGCACCAAATTCGATAGTTGAATGAGTCTGTCATAGCTGGGGGTTTTGCAGCTTACTGCGAGGTTTGTTCTCCCAGGATGCAAACAGACTATTCCGGACAGGACTTGAAGGTAGGAACATGATTTAATCTTGACTCTCAAATAGGTACACAAGGCGAAGGCACAACTTAGCGCAGGAAACAAAAGCTAACACTTAGCATACACTATGGACAGGGCAAAAACTGGCTAACTGTGGCATGAACAAACAAAACTAACTTAGCAAGGCATGAAGCAAACAATGGCATGACACAAGCAATGACGCCAGGACAACTAACTGGCAAAGACAGGCTTAAATAATAGTGGTCTCTTGATTAGAGACAGGTGTGTCCCGAATGCAAGAGGCAGGTGAGAATCATAAGTCGTAATGGAAACTAAAACAAACAAGGGTGCACAAAAACAGGAACTAATGGAGTCTTAAAACTAACCGAAAATAACAAAAACATGATCCAGACCACAGATCATGACAGAGTCGACTAAAGCAATATTAAAACCACTTGTTTTAATCAAGACTATGTCAAAACAACTCTTAATTGCTTGGAACATTTCCAAATGAGTCAGTTGGTTCCCATAAATCCATGTCGGTGTCCGTGTAAAATGTCCAACTTTAAAATGGTCCTGATTGCAAGTCAGACATTACGTTATCTAGATGTGTTGGTGGAAATATGAATTATAGGCCGATGAATTCTTGTTTGTTGTTTTTTGCAGCCATGTCCAGCTACCTGTTCATCGTGAAATCAGAGTTACCGCTGGTAATCCAGGCTTTTCTAGGCCAAACATCTGGATCTGAGTAAGTAGGACTTGAATCTTACATTTGACAGTGCAAGTCTGTTCTATAATTCTTCATCTAAGTCTCAACTTGTCCGGGATTGGCTGTTATTAAACACAGTCAAAGTATCGATTTTTGTCATGGAAAAATACAAAACGTCATTAATGAATAACCAATAAAAATGGAAATTTGGTAGAAATTTTCCGTGACAAAGTATGTGATCAGAAAGGTCTACATCAGGGGTCACCAACCTTTTTGAAAACAAGAGCTACTTCTTGGGTAGTGATTAATGCGAAGGGCTACCAGTTTGATACACACTTAAATAAATTGCCAGAAATAGCCAATTTGCTCAATTTACCTTTAACTCTATGTTATTATTAATAATTAATGATATTTACACTTAATTGAACGGTTTAAAAGAGGAGAAAACACGAAAAAAATGACAATTAAATTTTGAAACATAGTTTATCTTCATTTTCGACTCTTTAAAATTCAAAATTCAACCGAAAAAAAGAAGAGAAAAACTAGCTAATTTGAATCTTTTTGAAAAAATTAAAAAAATAATTTATGTAACATCATTAGTAATTTTTCCTGATTAAGATACATTTTAGAATTTTGATGACATGTTTTAAATAGGTTACAATCCAATCTACACTTTGCTAGAATATATAACAAATTGGACCAAGCTATATTTCTAACAAAGACAAATCATTATTTCTTCTAGATTTTCCAGAACAAAATTTTTAAAAGAAATTCAAAAGACTTTGAAATAAGATTTAAATTTGATTCTACAGATTTTCTAGATTTGCCAGAATAATTTTTTTGAATTTTAATCATAATAAGTTTGAAGAAATATTTCACAAATATTCTTCGTCGAAAAAACAGAAGCTAAAATGAAGAATTAAATTAAAATGTATTTATTATTCTTTACAATAAAAAAATAAATTTACTTGAACATTGATTTAAATTGCCAGGAAAGAAGAGGAAGGAATTTAAAAGGTAAAAAGGTATATGTGCTTAAAAATCCTAAAATCATTTTTAAGGTTGTATTTTTTCTCTAAAATTGTCTTTCTGAATGTTACAAGAGGCAAAGTAAAGAAATTAATGAATATTATTTAAACAAGTGAAGACCAAGTCTTTAAAATATTTCCTTGGATTTTCAAATTCTATTTGAGTTTTGTCTCTCTTAGAATTAAAAATGTCGGGCAAAGCGAGACCAGCTTGCTAGTAAATAAATACAATTTAAAAAATAGAGGCAGCTCACTGGTAAGTGCTGCTATTTGAGCTATTTTTAGAACAGGCCAGCGGGCTACTCATCTGGTCCTTACGGGCTACCTGGTGCCCGCGGGCACCGGGTTGGTGACCCCTGGTCTATTGCAAAAACAATCCTATTTTCTTTGGTCCCTGGATGGCAGAGGTGGCTAGCAGCTAACCGTGAATGAACATACACGGTTAGTGGAGCTGCTCCACTAACCGTGTATGTTCATACACAGTGTGGAGCCGCTCCACTAACCGTGTATGTTCATACACAGTGTGGAGCCGCTCCACTAACCGTGTATGTTCATACACAGTGTGGAGCTGCTCCACTAAAGGAATAATCCTCCAAATAAAGGACATTTCTTTCAAGTATTATTGTGACTGCAGGGCGGAGCTAAACATGTTACACAGAGCAGCCAGGAAGGCAGCTAATTAGGGCTGTGAATCTTTGGACTCTAAGATTCTATCCCATTCCAACTCCTGGGTGACGATTTCATTTAGACTCCATTCTCAATTCAACACGATTCTCTCGCAATGTAATATTTGGTATAATAATTACAATGACACTTTTTCAAAACAGCTTGCAGGTTAGTAAAGAAACATGTTGTTGTTTTTTTAATAGTTTAAAAAAAATCATGAATCGATTTAGAATTTAGACAACAGCACTTATACCTCCGGTTCAAAGCACTAAAAAAGAAGGAAATACTGTAGACGTTCAAGCCACAGTACCTGCGGTGAAAGAAGGCGCTGTAGCAGAAACAATAACACACCTTTTATGAAAACTTATTGTTGACTACAACACATGATGGCCGTCGACGAAGAAAAAAACATAAATTAGCCGCACCGTTTCATAAGCCGCAATGTACAAAGCGTAGGTAAAAAAAGTGGTGGCTATGTAAAATAGTGTTTTAAAAGTGATTGGTAGCAGTCCATGTCACTCCTGCAGGATTGCAGTCAGCAGCACAGAAGAGTGATAGTCATGTGATTCATTACTTTTCTTCCTCACCTAGTGAATGGTTCATGAACGGAAACTACCTCATCATCTTCGTCACTCTGGCCGTCATCCTGCCTTTGGCCCTCATGAAGCACCTCGGTACTTACTACTCTTCATCATCTTTTATTGTTGCAAAGGACTGGTACTTACTACTCTTCATCATCTTTTATTGTTGCAAAGGACTGGTAGTTACTACTCTTCATCATCTTTTATTGTTGCAAAGGACTGGTAGTTACTACTCTTCATCATCTTTTATTGTTGCAAAGGACTGGTACTTACTACTCTTCATCATCTTTTATTGTTGCAAAGGACTGGTAGTTACTACTCTTCATCATCTTTTATTGTTGCAAAGGACTGGTAGTTACTACTCTTCATCATCTTTTATTGTTGCAAAGGACTGGTAGTTACTACTCTTCATCATCTTTTATTGTTGCAAAGGACTGGTACTTACTACTCTTCATCATCTTTTATTGTTGCAAAGGACTGGTAGTTACTACTCTTCATCATCTTTTATTGTTGCAAAGGACTGGTACTTACTACTCTTCATCATCTTTTATTGTTGCAAAGGACTGGTAGTTACTACTCTTCATCATCTTTTATTGTTGCAAAGGACTGGTACTTACTACTCTTCATCATCTTTTATTGTTGCAAAGGACTGGTAGTTACTACTCTTCATCATCTTTTATTGTTGCAAAGGACTGGTAGTTACTACTCTTCATCATCTTTTATTGTTGCAAAGGACTGGTACTTACTACTCTTCATCATCTTTTATTGTTGCAAAGGACTGGTAGTTACTACTCTTCATCATCTTTTATTGTTGCAAAGGACTGGTACTTACTACTCTTCATCATCTTTTATTGTTGCAAAGGACTGGTAGTTACTACTCTTCATCATCTTTTATTGTTGCAAAGGACTGGTAGTTACTACTCTTCATCATCTTTTATTGTTGCAAAGGACTGGTACTTACTACTCTTCATCATCTTTTATTGTTGCAAAGGACTGGTAGTTACTACTCTTCATCATCTTTTATTGTTGCAAAGGACTGGTAGTTACTACTCTTCATCATCTTTTATTGTTGCAAAGGACTGGTAGTTACTACTCTTCATCATCTTTTATTGTTGCAAAGGACTGGTAGTTACTACTCTTCATCATCTTTTATTGTTGCAAAGGACTGGTAGTTACTACTCTTCATCATCTTTTATTGTTGCAAAGGACTGGTACTTACTACTTTGTCTACTCTTCATGCATCTCAGGACTAATTGCTTTAATGCATTTCTATACGTAAATAATGAGTATTAATGTTACATGTTGGAAAGTACTAATTGCTTGAATACATTTCTATACATAAATAATGAGTATTAATGTTGTCATGTTTCCAAGGTTACCTGGGTTACACAAGTGGCTTTTCTCTCTCCTGCATGGTGTTCTTCCTCTGTGTGGTAAGTTGTTACAATACAGTATGTGTGGTGTGGAGGTACAGTATGTGTGGTGTAGAGGTACAGTATGTGTGGTGTGGAGGTACAGTAAGTGTGGTGTGGAGGTACAGTATGTGTGGTGTGGAGGTACAGTATGTGTGGTGTGGAGGTACAGTATGTGTGGTGTAGAGGTACAGTATGTGTGGTGTAGAGGTACAGTATGTGTGGTGTGGAGGTACAGTATGTGTGGTGTAGAGGTACAGTATGTGTGGTGTGGAGGTACAGTAAGTGTGGTGTGGAGGTACAGTATGTGTGGTGTGGAGGTACAGTAGGTGTGGAGGTACAGTATGTGTGGTGTGGAGGTACAGTATGTGTGGTGTGGAGGTACAGTAGGTGTGGAGGTACAGTATGTGTGGTGTAGAGGTACAGTATGTGTGGTGTGGAGGTACAGTAAGTGTGGTGTGGAGGTACAGTAAGTGTGGTGTGGAGGTACAGTATGTGTGGTTTGGAGGTACAGTAAGTGTGGTGTGGAGGTACAGTATGTGTGGTGTGGAGGTACAGTAGGTGTGGTAAGTTGTTACAATACACCTGTGTGGTGTGGAGGTACAGTAGGTGTGGAGGTACAGTAAGTGTGGTGTGGAGGTACAGTATGTGTGGTGTGGAGGTACAGTAAGTGTGGTGTGGAGGTACAGTAGGTGTGGTGTGGAGGTACAGTATGTGTGGTGTGGAGGTACAGTAGGTGTTGTGTGGAGGTACAGTATGTGTGGTGTGGAGGTACAGTAGGTGTTGTGTGGAGGTACAGTATGTGTGGAGGTACAGTAAGTGTGGTGTGGAGGTACAGTATGTGTGGTGTGGAGGTACAGTAAGTGTGGTGTGGAGGTACAGTAGGTGTGGAGGTACAGTAAGTGTGGTGTGGAGGTACAGTAGGTGTGGAGGTACAGTATGTGTGGTGTGGAGGTACAGTATCACATGAGGACAAACCATTATTTCCTGAATAAAAGATGAACTGTACATCGGCACCAGACAAAATCCAGCCATGTTTTTTGTTTACCTTCAACTGCTTCAGACCTGCCAAGTTCCAAGTTTCCTGGAATGACCTGGAAGGGGGTGTGGGGGGTGTGGGGGGATCGGGGGGTAGCGTCTTGAAAAGTTATCAGAGAATCCCCAACACTCCACAGCTGCAACAAAGACATAAGCATTCTCACACACACTTTTCTACAGCAAAACTCATCTTTTTCTTCTTCCACTTCAACTTATTGTGTGAATGTTCCAGAGCATTCTCACATATGCTTTTTTCTTCTTCTTCTTCTTCTTCTTCTTCTTCTTCTTCTTCTTCTTCTTCTTCTTCTTCTTCTTTTTCTTCTTCTTCTTCTTCTTCTTCTTCTTCTTCTCCAGATGTTGGCACGCTCTACCTTCCACATTTTTCACCGCATTCAAAGTGTTCCAACTTCAAACTGTTCAGCCTATTTGGGAATGGCGAGCTTTCCCTTGACAAATCCCAGAAATTCCCAGATTTCCCAGAATTCCAAGTTTTCCGGGACATTTTTCCCAGTCAAAATGAATGATCCATTTTTCAAACTTCCACCATTCCCACATTTTTCACCCGATTCAAACCAATCCACCTTCAACACATTCCACCATCCTGGACATTCAAACTATTATTTTTACTAGTTCAAAAAATTCCAGGAATTCCCGTTTTTTCAAACCCTTTTTTTAGGCGACTACTCCTTCCACATCTTTTAACGCATTTCAACCGTTCAACACATTCCTCTTAAACAGGTGGTAGATGTCAAGTGAGTGTAAGAGCAGACATACAGTAGGTGGTAGATGTCAAGTGAATGTAAGAGCAGACATACAGTAGCTGGTAGATGTCAAGTGAGTGTAAGAGCAGACATACAGTAGCTGGTAGATGTCAAGTGAATGTAAGAGCAGACATACAGTAGGTGGTAGATGTCAAGTGAATGTAAGAGCAGACATACAGTAGCTGGTAGATGTCAAGTGAATGTAAGAGCAGACATACAGTAGCTGGTAGATGTCAAGTGAGTGTAAGAGCAGACATACAGTAGGTGGTAGATGTCAAGTGAGTGTAAGAGCAGACATACAGTAGGTGGTAGATGTCAAGTGAGTGTAAGAGCAGACATACAGTAGGTGGTAGATGTCAAGTGAATGTAAGAGCAGACATACAGTAGGTGGTAGATGTCAAGTGAGTGTAAGAGCAGACATACAGTAGGTGGTAGATGTCAAGTGAGTGTAAGAGCAGACATACAGTAGGTGGTAGATGTCAAGTGAGTGTAAGAGCAGACATACAGTAGCTGGTAGATGTCAAGTGAATGTAAGAGCAGACATACAGTAGCTGGTAGATGTCAAGTGAGTGTAAGAGCAGACATACAGTAGGTGGTAGATGTCAAGTGAGTGTAAGAGCAGACATACAGTAGGTGGTAGATGTCAAGTGAATGTAAGAGCAGACATACAGTAGGTGGTAGATGTCAAGTGAATGTAAGAGCAGACATACAGTAGGTGGTAGATGTCAAGTGAATGTAAGAGCAGACATACAGTAGGTGGTAGATGTCAAGTGAATGTAAGAGCAGACATACAGTAGGTGGTAGATGTCAAGTGAGTGTAAGAGCAGACATACAGTAGGTGGTAGATGTCAAGTGAATGTAAGAGCAGACATACAGTAGGTGGTAGATGTCAAGTGAATGTAAGAGCAGACATACAGTAGGTGGTAGATGTCAAGTGAATGTAAGAGCAGACATACAGTAGGTGGTAGATGTCAGGTGAATGTAAGAGCAGACATACAGTAGGTGGTAGATGTCAAGTGAATGTAAGAGCAGACATACAGTAGGTGGTAGATGTCAAGTGAATGTAAGAGCAGACATACAGTAGCTGGTAGATGTCAAGTGAGTGTAAGAGCAGACATACAGTAGGTGGTAGATGTCAAGTGAATGTAAGAGCAGACATACAGTAGCTGGTAGATGTCAAGTGAGTGTAAGAGCAGACATACAGTAGGTGGTAGATGTCAAGTGAGTGTAAGAGCAGACATACAGTAGGTGGTAGATGTCAAGTGGATGTAAGAGCAGACATACAGTAGGTGGTAGATGTCAAGTGAGTGTAAGAGCAGCCATACAGTAGGTGGTAGATGTCAAGTGAATGTAAGAGCAGACATACAGTAGCTGGTAGATGTCAAGTGAGTGTAAGAGCAGACATACAGTAGGTGGTAGATGTCAAGTGAGTGTAAGAGCAGACATACAGTAGGTGGTAGATGTCAAGTGAGTGTAAGAGCAGACATACAGTAGGTGGTAGATGTCAAGTGAATGTAAGAGCAGACATACAGTAGGTGGTAGATGTCAAGTGAATGTAAGAGCAGACATACAGTAGGTGGTAGATGTCAAGTGAATGTAAGAGCAGACATACAGTAGCTGGTAGATGTCAAGTGAATGTAAGAGCAGACATACAGTAGCTGGTAGATGTCAAGTGAGTGTAAGAGCAGACATACAGTAGGTGGTAGATGTCAAGTGAGTGTAAGAGCAGACATACAGTAGGTGGTAGATGTCAAGTGAGTGTAAGAGCAGACATACAGTAGGTGGTAGATGTCAAGTGAATGTAAGAGCAGACATACAGTAGGTGGTAGATGTCAAGTGAGTGTAAGAGCAGACATACAGTAGGTGGTAGATGTCAAGTGAGTGTAAGAGCAGACATACAGTAGGTGGTAGATGTCAAGTGAGTGTAAGAGCAGACATACAGTAGCTGGTAGATGTCAAGTGAATGTAAGAGCAGACATACAGTAGCTGGTAGATGTCAAGTGAGTGTAAGAGCAGACATACAGTAGGTGGTAGATGTCAAGTGAGTGTAAGAGCAGACATACAGTAGGTGGTAGATGTCAAGTGAATGTAAGAGCAGACATACAGTAGGTGGTAGATGTCAAGTGAATGTAAGAGCAGACATACAGTAGGTGGTAGATGTCAAGTGAATGTAAGAGCAGACATACAGTAGGTGGTAGATGTCAAGTGAATGTAAGAGCAGACATACAGTAGGTGGTAGATGTCAAGTGAATGTAAGAGCAGACATACAGTAGGTGGTAGATGTCAAGTGAATGTAAGAGCAGACTTACAGTAGGTGGTAGATGTCAAGTGAATGTAAGAGCAGACATACAGTAGGTGGTAGATGTCAAGTGAATGTAAGAGCAGACATACAGTAGGTGGTAGATGTCAAGTGAATGTAAGAGCAGACATACAGTAGGTGGTAGATGTCAAGTGAATGTAAGAGCAGACATACAGTAGGTGGTAGATGTCAAGTGAATGTAAGAGCAGACATACAGTAGGTGGTAGATGTCAAGTGAATGTAAGAGCAGACATACAGTAGGTGGTAGATGTCAAGTGAATGTAAGAGCAGACATACAGTAGGTGGTAGATGTCAGGTGAATGTAAGAGCAGACATACAGTAGGTGGTAGATGTCAAGTGAATGTAAGAGCAGACATACAGTAGGTGGTAGATGTCAAGTGAATGTAAGAGCAGACATACAGTAGGTGGTAGATGTCAAGTGAGTGTAAGAGCAGACATACAGTAGGTGGTAGATGTCAAGTGGATGTAAGAGCAGACATACAGTAGGTGGTAGATGTCAAGTGAATGTAAGAGCAGACTTACAGTAGCTGGTAGATGTCAAGTGAATGTAAGAGCAGACATACAGTAGGTGGTAGATGTCAAGTGAATGTAAGAGCAGACATACAGTAGGTGGTAGATGTCAAGTGAATGTAAGAGCAGACATACAGTAGCTGGTAGATGTCAAGTGAGTGTAAGAGCAGACATACAGTAGGTGGTAGATGTCAAGTGAGTGTAAGAGCAGACATACAGTAGGTGGTAGATGTCAAGTGAATGTAAGAGCAGACATACAGTAGGTGGTAGATGTCAAGTGAATGTAAGAGCAGACATACAGTAGGTGGTAGATGTCAAGTGAATGTAAGAGCAGACATACAGTAGGTGGTAGATGTCAAGTGAATGTAAGAGCAGACATACAGTAGCTGGTAGATGTCAAGTGAATGTAAGAGCAGACATACAGTAGGTGGTAGATGTCAAGTGAATGTAAGAGCAGACATACAGTAGGTGGTAGATGTCAAGTGAATGTAAGAGCAGACATACAGTAGCTGGTAGATGTCAAGTGAATGTAAGAGCAGACATACAGTAGGTGGTAGATGTCAAGTGAATGTAAGAGCAGACATACAGTAGGTGGTAGATGTCAAGTGAGTGTAAGAGCAGACATACAGTAGGTGGTAGATGTCAAGTGAATGTAAGAGCAGACATACAGTAGGTGGTAGATGTCAAGTGAATGTAAGAGCAGACATACAGTAGGTGGTAGATGTCAAGTGAATGTAAGAGCAGACATACAGTAGGTGGTAGATGTCAGGTGAATGTAAGAGCAGACATACAGTAGGTGGTAGATGTCAAGTGAATGTAAGAGCAGACATACAGTAGGTGGTAGATGTCAAGTGAATGTAAGAGCAGACATACAGTAGCTGGTAGATGTCAAGTGAGTGTAAGAGCAGACATACAGTAGGTGGTAGATGTCAAGTGAATGTAAGAGCAGACATACAGTAGCTGGTAGATGTCAAGTGAGTGTAAGAGCAGACATACAGTAGGTGGTAGATGTCAAGTGAGTGTAAGAGCAGACATACAGTAGGTGGTAGATGTCAAGTGGATGTAAGAGCAGACATACAGTAGGTGGTAGATGTCAAGTGAGTGTAAGAGCAGCCATACAGTAGGTGGTAGATGTCAAGTGAATGTAAGAGCAGACATACAGTAGCTGGTAGATGTCAAGTGAGTGTAAGAGCAGACATACAGTAGGTGGTAGATGTCAAGTGAGTGTAAGAGCAGACATACAGTAGGTGGTAGATGTCAAGTGAGTGTAAGAGCAGACATACAGTAGGTGGTAGATGTCAAGTGAATGTAAGAGCAGACATACAGTAGGTGGTAGATGTCAAGTGAATGTAAGAGCAGACATACAGTAGGTGGTAGATGTCAGGTGAATGTAAGAGCAGACATACAGTAGGTGGTAGATGTCAAGTGAATGTAAGAGCAGACATACAGTAGGTGGTAGATGTCAAGTGAATGTAAGAGCAGACATACAGTAGGTGGTAGATGTCAAGTGAGTGTAAGAGCAGACATACAGTAGGTGGTAGATGTCAAGTGAGTGTAAGAGCAGACATACAGTAGGTGGTAGATGTCAAGTGAATGTAAGAGCAGACATACAGTAGGTGGTAGATGTCAAGTGAATGTAAGAGCAGACATACAGTAGGTGGTAGATGTCAAGTGAGTGTAAGAGCAGACATACAGTAGGTGGTAGATGTCAAGTGAGTGTAAGAGCAGACATACAGTAGGTGGTAGATGTCAAGTGAGTGTAAGAGCAGACATACAGTAGGTGGTAGATGTCAAGTGAGTGTAAGAGCAGACATACAGTAGGTGGTAGATGTCAAGTGAATGTAAGAGCAGACATACAGTAGGTGGTAGATGGTTGTTGACCAAGTGAGCTTCATGGTGACCTCCTCTAATGTCGCCTCAGGTGATCTACAAGAGATTCAACATTGCTTGCCCACTGGAAGTGTTTGGCAACTTCTCTGTCAGCGCAGACACTTCAGAGGAAGCATGCAGCACCAAGTACTTCAACGTCAACCAAGAGGTGAGCCAGGGCTCCTACTATATTGTGTCTACCAAGAGGTGAGCCAGGGCTCCTACTATATTGTGTCTACCAAGAGGTGAGCCAGGGCTCCTACAATATTGTGTCTACCAAGAGGTGAGCCAGGGCTCCTACAATATTGTGTCTACCAAGAGGTGAGCCAGGGCTCCTACAATATTGTGTCTACCAAGAGGTGAGCCAGGGCTCCTACTATATTGTGTCTACCAAGAGGTGAGCCAGGGCTCCTACTATATTGTGTCTACCAAGAGGTGAGCCAGGGCTCCTACTATATTGTGTCTACCAAGAGGTGAGCCAGGGCTCCTACTATATTGTGTCTACCAAGAGGTGAGCCAGGGCTCCTACTATATTGTGTCTACCAAGAGGTGAGCCAGGGCTCCTACAATATTGTGTCTACCAAGAGGTGAGTCAGGGCTCCTACTATATTGTGTCTACCAAGAGGTGAGCCAGGGCTCCTACTATATTGTGTCTACCAAGAGGTGAGCCAGGGCTCCTACTATATTGTGTCTACCAAGAGGTGAGCCAGGGCTCCTACTATATTGTGTCTACCAAGAGGTGAGCCAGGGCTCCTACTATATTGTGTCTACCAAGAGGTGAGCCAGGGCTCCTACTATATTGTGTCTACCAAGAGGTGAGCCAGGGCTCCTACAATATTGTGTCTACCAAGAGGTGAGCCAGGGCTCCTACTATATTGTGTCTACCAAGAGGTGAGCCAGGGCTCCTAGAATATTGTGTCTACCAAGAGGTGAGCCAGGGCTCCTACAATATTGTGTCTACCAAGAGGTGAGCCAGGGCTCCTACTATATTGTGTCTACCAAGAGGTGAGCCAGGGCTTCTACAATATTGTGTCTACCAAGAGGTGAGCCAGGGCTCCTACTATATTGTGTCTACCAAGAGGTGAGCCAGGGCTCCTACAATATTGTGTCTACCAAGAGGTGAGCCAGGGCCCCTACTATATTGTGTCTACCAAGAGGTGAGCCAGGGCTCCTACTATATTGTGTCTACCAAGAGGTGAGCCAGGGCTCCTACTATATTGTGTCTACCAAGAGGTGAGCCAGGGCTCCTACTATATTGTGTCTACCAAGAGGTGAGCCAGGGCTTCTACAATATTGTGTCTACCAAGAGGTGAGCCAGGGCTCCTACTATATTGTGGCGGGGGGGGGGGGGGGGGGGGGGGGGGCGGGGCTTCCAGTATCTGCCTCTTTTTTCAGTCTTGAACGATGCATGGGCCTGCAGCTAGGTGGCAGCACTGCAGCTAGGTGGCAGCACTGCAGCTAGGTGGCAGCACTGCAGCTTGGTGGCAGCACTGCTCCAGCAGGAAATACGACCAAATATGGTTGTGCTAAAACATGCTAGCAGACATGAAACACACGTCTCCTTTAAAGCACGTGTGTCAAACTCAGATCTGACCTGTCACGTCATTTAATGTGGCCTGCCACATTATTTAATGCAGTCCGTCACCTCATTACGGTGGCCCGTCATGTCATTTAATGTGGCCCTTCCTGTCATTTAAAGTGACCTGTCATGTCATTCAATGTGGTCTGTCACCTCATTTATGTGGCCCTTCATGTCATTTAATGTGGCCCTTCATGTCATTTAAAGTGACCCTTCATGTCATTTAAAGTGGCCCTTAAAGTCATTTAAAGTGACCCGTCATGTCATTCAATGTGGTCTGTCACCTCATTTATGTGGCCCTTCATGTCATTTAATGTGGCCCTTCATGTCATTTAAAGTGGCCCTTCATGTCATTTAAATTGGCCCTTCATGTCATTTAAAGTGACCCGTCATGTCATTCAATGTGGTCTGTCACCTCATTTATGTGGCCCTTCATGTCATTTAATGTGGCCCTTCATGTCATTTAATGTGGCCCTTCATGTCATTTAAAGTGACCCTTCATGTCATTTAAAGTGGCCCTTAAAGTCATTTAAAGTGACCCGTCATGTCATTCAATGTGGTCTGTCACCTCATTTATGTGGCCCTTCATGTCATTTAAGGTGGCCCTTCATGTCATTTAAAGTGGCCCTTCATGTCATTTAAATTGGCCCTTCATGTCATTTAAAGTGACCCGTCATGTCATTCAATGTGGTCTGTCACCTCATTTATGTGGCCCTTCATGTCATTTAAGGTGGCCCTTCATGTCATTTAAAGTGGCCCTTCATGTCATTTAAAGTGGCCCGTCATGTCATTCAACGTGGTCTGTCACCTCATTTAAGGTGGTCTGTCACGTAATTTAATGTGGCCTGCCACGGCCATTAATGTGGTCCCCCAAGAATAAATGAAGAATGAATCCATTGCATTATAGATTTGTATTGTTATTATACTTTGTGTGTGTGTGTGTGTGTGTGTGTGTGTGTGTGTGTGTGTGTGTGTGTGTGTGTGTGTGTGTGTGTGTGTGTGTGTGTGTGTGTGTGTGGGTGTGTGTGTGTGTGTGTGTGTGTGTGGGTGTATGTGTGTGTGTGTGTGTGTGTGTGTGTGTGGGTGTGTGTGTGTGTGTGTGTGGGGGTGTGTGTGTGTGTGTGTGTGTGTGTGTGTGTGTGTGTGTGTGTGTGTGTGTGTATATTCATGTTTATCAATTATTACATGCACGCACAGAGGAAGTGCTTTTATTTTGTAGTATTTGCGTGCACTTCCTCTTAAGGCAGCAGACACGAGGAGGAACATTCTTGAGTTGGCTTAATTGGTAAGTTTATTTACATTATAATTTCAAAGTACACTTAACATAAAGTCCAAATATGTATGATCTGATATAGTGAAATATTTGACTTTATGAAACATGTAGCAACTGACTGCCTCACTTTTCTGGAGTTCTGCTTACTTATTGGGTTGACAGTAGAGATGTCCGATAATATCGGTCTGCCGATATTATCGGCCGATAAATGCGTTAAAATGTAATATCGGAAATTATCGGTATCGGTTTTTTTATTATCAGTATCGTGTTTTTTTTTTGGTTTTTTTATTTATTTAAATCCACATAAAAAACACAAGATACACTTACAATTAGTGCACCAACCCAAAAAACCTCCCTCCCCCATTTACACTCATTCACACAAAAGGGTTGTTTCTTTCTGTTATTAATATTCTGCTTCCTACATTATATATCAATATATATCAATACAGTCTGAAGGGATACAGTCCGTAAGCACACATGATTGTGCGTGCTGCTGCTCCACTAATAGTACTAACCTTTAACACTTCATTTTACAAATTTCCATTAATTACTAGTTTCTATGTAACTGTTTTTATATTGTTGTACTTTCTTTTTTATTCAAGAAAATGTTTTTAATTTATTTATCTTATTTTATTTGATTCATTTTTTTAAAAAGTACCTTATCTTCACCATACCTTACCTGGTTGTCTAAATTAGGCATAATAATGTGTTAATTCCACGACTGTATATATCGGTTGATATCGGTATCAGTTGGTATCGGTATCGGTAATTAAAGAGTTGGACAATATTGGCATATCGGATATCGGCAAAAAGCCATTATCGGACATCCCTACTTGACAGTGTAGTAGTTGGTACAGAACATAAGTCACAGTAGTTTGTATAGAACAATAAATCAATATGATGATGATATTTCAATGATAAATAAATCAATATGATGATGATATTTCAATGATAAATAAATCAATATGATGATGATATTTCAATGATAAATAAATCACTATGATGATGATATTTCAATGATAAATAAATCAATATGATGATGATATTTCAATGATAAATAAATCACTATGATGATGATATTTCAATGATAAATAAATCAATATGATGATGATATTTCAATGATAAATAAATCACTATGATGATGATATTTCAATGATAAATAAATCACTATGATGATGATATTTCAATGATAAATAAATCACTATGATGATGATATTTCAATGATAAATAAATCAATATGATGATGATATTTCAATGATAAATAAATCACTATGATGATGATATTTCAATGATAAATAAATCACTATGATGATGATATTTCAATGATAAATAAATCACTATGATGATATTTCAATGATAAATAAATCAATATGATGATGATATTTCAATGATAAATAAATCAATATGATGATGATATTTCAATGATAAATAAATCACTATGATGATGATATTTCAATGATAAATAAATCACTATGATGATGATATTTCAATGATAAATAAATCAATATGATGATGATATTTCAATGATAAATAAATCACTATGATGATGATATTTCAATGATAAATAAATCACTATGATGATGATATTTCAATGATAAATAAATCACTATGATGATATTTCAATGATAAATAAATCAATATGATGATGATATTTCAATGATAAATAAATCAATATGATGATGATATTTCAATGATAAATATATCACTATGATGATGATATTTCAATGATAAATAAATCACTATGATGATGATATTTCAATGATAAATAAATCACTATGATGATGATATTTCAATGATAAAAAGATGTCGCCAAGAGGAGGCATGAAAAAGAACCTCAGTTGACTTCATCTTTGACTTGACTTGCTGAAGATGTTCTCCTACCTTGTTGGCAGACGGCGTACGCCATTCCAATCCTGGCCTTTGCTTTTGTTTGCCACCCTGAAGTTCTTCCCATCTACACCGAGCTCAGAAGGTAGAATTCCTCCGCCGTTCTTAGTGGTGCTGCTAGAACGTTCTTAGTGGTGCTGCTAGAACGTTCTTAGTGGTGCTGCTAGAACGTTCTTAGTGGTGCTGCTAGAAGAGCTGACATGTTTGCTCCCTCAAGTCCCACCAAGAGGAGAATGCAGAACATCGGCAATGTTTCCATCCTGGGCATGTTCGTCATGTACTTCCTCACCGCCATCTTTGGCTACCTGACCTTCTACGGTGAGACCAGAGACTCTTCTCTGTGACCTCCCTTCATTGGACCTGAGATCTTGTTGTGCATGTGTGCAGGAAACACGGAAGCAGAGCTCCTGCACACCTACAGCAAGGTGGACCCCCTGGACACTCTGATCCTCTGCGTGCGATTGGCTGTCCTGGTGGCCGTCACACTCACCGTCCCGGTGGTCCTCTTCCCTGTACGACCTCACCATGTCATCAACATACTCACATTCTCTTATGTCACACTTCATTTGCCTCCTCAAAATTATACACATGAGAGACAATGTGAAAACGTTTTTTACAAAATGTTTGCAAAAATCTCACGTACAAAATAAGTCTTGGATCAATACTTAGTTGATGCACCTTTGGCAGCGATTACAGCCTCAAGGCTTTTTCAATACCACACCACAAGCTTGGCACACCCGTCTTTGGGCAGTTCCTCTTCGCAGCACCTCTCAAGCTCCAAAAGTGCTGGTTTTCATCCAGGATGTCTCTGCACATTGCTGCATTCATCTTTCCCTCTATCCTGACTCGTCTCCCAGAAAACCACCCCCACATCATGATGCTGCCACCACCATTCTTGGTGATGAGCGGTGCCTGCTTTCCTCCAAACATGACATTCACACCAAAGACTTCAATCTTTGTCTCGTCACACCAGAGAATTTAGTTTCTTGCGGTCTGAGAGTCTTTCAGGCGCAAACTTTTTTACTAAGAGACGGACAAAAAAAATTATTTTAAAATGACTACATTTTTCTCGTAAAATGTTCAAATTTTTGACGTAAAATAACGACATTATTCTTGCAAAATAACAACCTTTTTGATGTCAAATGACCACATTTTGTCGTACAATTACCACCTTTTGGACATAAAATGACCAAGTTATTCTTGTACAATCTCACTTTTTTGGTGTAAAACTACCACTGTATTCCGGTAAAATTACAAACTTTTTACATAAAAGTACCACTTTATTACTCAATCCAATCCAATCCACTTTATTTATATAGCACATTTACACAACAAGAATGTTTCCAAAGTGCTGCACAGCCATGTTAAAAACAATATTAAAAACAATATTAAAAACGATATTAAAAACAATATTAAAAACAATATTATGCTACACCAATGACTGAATAAAAACAAAGAATAAATTAATAGAAAACCAATACAGAGACAATATAAAAAATAAATATGATTAAAAACGATGTTAAAGGGTAAAACCTTACTATCTTACTACCTTTTATTGTGTAAAATTATGACCTTTTTTGTCAAATCGACAGTGGTATTCTCCTAAAATTACACGCATTTATGCTGTAAAACCACCAAGTTCTAACCTTTTTCATGTAGAATATCGACATTATTATCATAAAATGACCATCTTTTTGACATAAAATGACCAAGTTATTCTTGTAGAATCGCAACCTTTTTGGTGTATATTCTGGTAAAATTACAAACTTTTTACATTAAACTACTATTTTATTCACGTAAAATTACTACTTTTTATTGTGTAAAATTATGACCTTTTTTGTCAAATCGACAGTGGTATTCTCCTAAAATTACAAGCTTTTTTTGCCGTAAAACCACAGAGTTCTAACCTTTTTCATGTAGAATATCTACATGATTCTCATAAAATGACCATCTTTTTGACATAAAATGACCAAGTTATTCTCGTAGAATCGCAACCTTTCTGGTGTAAAACTACCAATATATTCTGGTAAAATTACGAACTTTATAAATAAAACTACCACTTTATTCATGTTAAATTACTACCTTTTATTATGTAAAATTATGACCTTTTTTGTCAAATCGACAGTGGTATTCTCCTAAAATTACAAACTTTTTTGCTATAAAACTACCAAGTTCCAACCTTCTTGATGTAGAATATCGACATTATTATCATAAAATGACCATCTTTTTGACATGAAATGACCAAGTTATTCTTGTAGAATCGCAACCTTTTTGGTGTAAAACTACCAATATATTCTGGTAAAATTACAAACTTTATAAATAAAACTACCACTTTATTCATGTTAAATTACTACCTTTTATTATGTAAAATTATGACCTTTTTTGTCAAATCGTCAGTGGTATTCTCCTAAAATTACAAACTTTTTTGCTATAAAACTACCAAGTTCCAACCTTTTTCATGTAGAATATCTACATTATTATCATAAAATGACCATCTTTTTGACATAAAATGACCAAGTTATTCTTGCAGAATCGCTACCTTTTTGGTGTAAAACGACCAATATTTTCTGGTAATATTACAAACTTTTTACATAAAACTACTATTTTATTCACGTAAAATTACTACTTTTTATTGTGTAAAATTATGACCTTTTTTGTCAAATTGACAGTGGTATTCTCTTAAAATTACACGCATTTATGCTGTAAAACTACCAAGTTCTAACCTTTTTCATGTAGATTATCTACATGATTCTCATAAAATTACCATCTTTTTGACATAAAATGACCAAGTTATTCTTGTAGAATCGCAAACCTTTCTGGTGTAAAACTACCACTATATTCTGGTAAAATTACGAACTTTATAAATAAAACTACCACTTTATTCTCGTTAAATTACTACTTTTTATTGTGTAAAATTATGACCTTTTTTGTCAAATTGACAGTGGTATTCTCCTAAAATTACAAGCTTTTTTTGCCGTAAAACCACAGAGTTCTAACCTTTTTGTTGTAGAATATCTACATGATTCTCATAAAATGACCATCTTTTTGACATAAAATGACCAAGTTATTCTTGCAGAATCGCAACCTTTTTGGTGTAAAACTACCAATATATTCTGGTAAAATTACAAACTTTTTACATAAAACTACCACTTTATTCACGTTAACTTACTACCTTTTATTATGTAAAATTATGACCTTTTTTGTCAAATCGACAGTGGTATTCTCTTAAAATTACACGCATTTATGCTATAAAACTACCAAGTTCCAACCTTTTTGATGTAGAATATCTACATGATTCTCATTAAAATGACCATCTTTTTGACATGAAATGACCAAGTTATTCTTGCAGAATCGCAACCTTTTTGGTGTAAAACTACCACTATATTCTGGTAAAATTACGAACTTTATACATAAAACTACCACTTTATTCACGTTAAATTACTACCTTTTATTATGTAAAATTATGACCTTTTTTTGTCAAATCGACAGTGGTATTCTCCTAAAATTACAAACTTTTTTGCTATAAAACTACCAAGTTCCAACCTTTTTGATGTAGAATATCGACATTATTATCATAAAATGACCATCTTTTTGACATAAAATGACCAAGTTATTCTTGCAGAATCGCAACCTTTTTGGTGTAAAGCTACCAATATATTCTGGTAAAATTACAAACTTTTTACATAAAACTACTATTTTATTCACGTAAAATTACTACTTTTTATTGTGTAAAATGATGACCTTTTTTGTCAAATCGACAGTGGTATTCTCTTAAAATTACAAGCTTTTTTTTGCCGTAAAACCACCAAGTTCTAACCTTTTTGTTGTAGAATATCTACATGATTCTCATAAAATGACCATCTTTTTGACATAAAATGACCAAGTTATTCTTGTAGTTATTCTTGGCCACTCTACCATACAGGTCTGGTTGGTGGATTGTCCTTCTGGAAAGTTCTCCTCTCTCCACAGAGGAATGCTGACCATGGTCTTGGTCACCTTGTCCCTCCATCAGCCAGTTTAGACAGCCTGGTGGTTCCACACTTCTTCCATGTACGGATGATGGAGACCACGCAGATATTTTTCAGTACCCTTCCCCAGATTTGTGCCTTGAGACCATCCTGTCTCGGAGGTCTACAGACCATTCTTTGGACTTCATTCTTGCTTTGTGTTCTGCCATCCAGCGTCAAGTGTGGGATCAAGTGCCTTCCCTCATCGTGTCCAACCCTCTGACTTGACCAGAGGTGGACTCCAATGAAGCTGGAGGAACATCTCCATGATTCACCTCAGCTCACTTTTCATCTTCATCACAAATGCTGTCAACACTTTCTTGTTTGATTCCTCCTCAATTTGCAAAAAAATGAGGAAAAATGTTTCCACATTGTCATGATTGTAAAATACTGCACATCTGCCCTCCTCACCTTGGCAACAAACATGTCCCATTTCTTTGGTTATTATATTTTGTCATGTTATTTATTATAGCTTTGATGTTATTAATAAGTTTGGACACACCTTCTCCTCACTCAATCTTCATTTCCATGACTATTTACATTGTAGATTGTCACATCACAACTACGAATGAACACATGTGGAGTTAAAAAAAACAACTGAAAACATGTTTTATATTCTAGCACCTTCAAAATAGCCACCCTTTGCTCGGATTACCGCTTTGCACACTCTTGGCATTCTCTCCATGAGCTTCAAGAGGTAGTCACCCGGAATGCTTTTCACTTCACGGGTGTGCTTGAAGCTCATGGAGAGAATGCCAAGAGTGTGCAAAGCGGTAATCAGAGCAAAGGGTGGCTATTTTGAAGAAAGTAGAATATAAAACACGTTTTCAGTTATTTCACCATTTTTTGTTTGTCCAGTTCAAACACTGATGACATCTATTAAACAGACAAGAAGCAAGGAATCATGCAGAGACAGAGTTCAATTTGGCTCATGAGGAGAGACGTATTGGGCTGTACACTCAGCTCCAGTTCCAACCTACGCTCTAAGGCACAGCCCACGTGCTCCTCTATTTATTTGGGAGGTCCCTGGTTACATCACTGAGGCTGCCTCTGAAGGAAGGGGGGTCCTTTCAGCAGCCCAGTTAGACACAATATATGATTATTCAGAAATGGAAATGTGCTGACACTCGTGATATCGCCCTGTCTCTGCTTTGTCTGCGTCAAGGTACTCGATGTTCGCCCTTGGCAGTCAGCAGGCCGGGTCTGGACACAAACACTGATACGAGACGACTCGCAATCCAAGATTGCAAGTTGTCCCTTTGCACGGATAGAAAAGTACAACTTCAGCACAATTGATAATAACTATAGCAACAGCCTTTAAATGAGAAGGTGTGTCCAAACTTTTGGCCTGTACTGTACATATATATATATGTATATACTGTATATATATTTTATTTTTTTTAATTAATGTTTTATTTATTTGCTTATTTTTCCAACTCGGACTCGTTACAAATAAGAATTCATTTGAAAATCAATTTTTTTTTTCTTACATCACTACTAGTTATGAATAATAACACATTAATAACATAAGAACTATAATAGACAAAAATGTATGCAGCACAAACAAATGGGAGAAGTTTAGGGAGATTTTTGACAAGGTGGGGAGGTTGAAAATGTATTTTTAAATTAACTTTAGTATGTTAGCATACATCAGCAACAACAAAGTACTGTTAGCAGCTTCCATGTTGAGTGAAAAAGACGTACTGTACTTCAATAAACCAAAATAAATCCTGCTTACTGTACGTGTCTATTTCCATCAGATCCGCCGTGCGCTGCAGCAGCTCCTGTTCCCTGGGAGACCTTTTCACTGGCTGAGGCACATCATCATCGCCTTGTGCCTCTTGTTCACCGTCAACATGCTGGTCATCCTCGTCCCCAACATCAGAGACATCTTCGGCATCACTGGTATCACTTTCACGTACACCTCATTATGGTATCACTTTCACGTACACCTCAACACATACTGTACATTATGGTATCACTTTCACGTACACCTCAACACATACTGTACATTATGGTATCACTTTCACGTACACCTCAACACATACTGTACATTATGGTATCACTTTCATGTACACCTCAACACATACTGTACATTATGGAGCAGACAAAGTGAGGCCCATTTTCACCAATGTCATTATCCATAATCAGTGAAGTTGTGTCAAGAACAAGAGAATACAACAAATACTTTTCAACTTATATTCAATGAATAGACTGCAAAGACAAGATATTTAACATTGGAATTGGTAAACTTTGTTATTTTTTTGCAGTGGGAAAGAATTCCACTTCAAAAATGTGTCTCCTCACTTCCCAAACCTTTACTGAGTGTTGTTCAAAGGAAAGGCCATGTAACACACTGGTAAAAATGCCTTTTTTGACATGTGTTGCTGCCATTACATTCTAACTTCATGATTATTTGCCAAAAATAAGAAAGTTTGTCAGTGTGAACATGAAATATCTTGTCTTTGCAGTCTATTCAATTGAATATAAGTTGAAAAGGATTTGTTGTATTCTCTTTTTATTTACCATTTACACAACCTGACAACTTCACTGCTTGTGGGGTTTGTACATATTTTGTTGAATAATAAAAAGTGAATAAATTTTTTTTTTTTTAAACATTTTTATGACAGAGACACTTTCAGGTCCTTGGGACCAAACTTGAGGGGAGCCCTAAATGTTCAATACAAATTAATATATTCTATTGGTTTAGAAAATGAAAAATATCAAAATGGCCGCCGCATGCTTTCATTTTTCAGTTTGGCCCTCAGTGGAAAAAGTTAGGACACCCCCGTCTTAAACTTTTTGAACAGGAAGAAAGTGCTAAATAGAAGTTAGCTTTAAAACATCAACATATTGGAATAATAAATCTGTGTGCGTGTGTGTGTGTGTGTGTGTGTGTGTGTGTGTTTGTGTGTGTGTGTGTGTGTGTGTGTGTGTGTGTGTGTGTGTGTGTGTGTGTGTGTGTGTGTGTGTGTGTGTGTGTGTGTGTGTGTGTGTGTGTGTGTGTTCAGGGGCCACAACTGCTCCCAGTCTGATCTTCATCCTGCCTGGACTCTTCTACATCCGCATCATCCCCACTGAACAAGAACCCCTCAACTCAAGACCAAAGATCCAGGTGCACTTCTTCTCCTGCACAACAACACTTATGCACCATCATCATGTCACACAACAACACTTATGCACATCATCATGTCACACAACAACACTTATGCACCATCATCATGTCACACAACAACACTTATGCACCATCATCATGTCACACAACAACACTTATGCACCATCATCATGTCACACAACAACACTTATGCACATCATCATGTCACACAACAACACTTATGCACCATCATCATGTCACACAACAACACTTATGCACCATCATCACGTCACACAACAACACTTATGCACCATCATCACGTCACACAACAACACTTATGCACCATCATCATGTCACACAACAACACTTATGCACCATCATCTACACAATTTTTTTTTACACTGAATTATTCTACACTGACTTTTATACCATTCACTGAATTTTTTTCAACACTGATTTTTTTACACTGAATTTTTAAACACTAAATTTTTTTACACTGAATTTTTAAACTGAATTTTTATACACTGAATGTTTAAATACTGAATTTTTTACACAAAATTTTAAAACACTGTATTTTTCTACACTAAATTTTTTTTACACTGAAATTTTCTTCACAGAATTTTTAAACTCTGAATTTTTGAATTTTTGTACACTGAATTTTTAAACAACATTTTTTACACTGAATTTTTATACACTGGATTTTTAAATACTGATTTTTTTTACACTGAATTTTTAGACACTGAGTTTTTAAAAAATGTTTTTTTTTCCACTGAGTTCTTATACACTGGATTTTTAAATACTTAATTTTTTACACTGAATTTTTAAACTGAATTTTTATACACTGAATGTTTAAATACTGAATTTTTTACACAAAATTTTCTACACAAAATTTTAAAACACTGCATTTTTCTACACTAAATTTTTTTTACACTGAAATTTTCTACACAGAATTTTTATACACTGAATTTTTAAACTCTGAATTTTTAAACTCTGAATTTTTGTACACTGAATTTTAAAACAACATTTTTAGACACTGAGTTTTTAAAAAATGATTTTTTTCCACTGAGTTCTTATACACTGGATTTTTAAATACTTAATTATTTACACTGAATTTTTAAACACTGAATTTTTATACACTGATTTTTTTACACTGAAATTTTAAACAACATTTCTTACACTGAATTTTTGTACACTAAATTTTTCAACACTGATTTTATTACACAGAATTTTTATACACTGGATTTTTAAATACTGAATTTTTTACACTAAATTTTCTACTCCATTTTTTTTTTACACTGAAGTATTCTACACTGAATTTTATACTGTACATGGAATTTTTATACAGAGAATTTTTCAACACTGTTTTTTTTTTACACTGAATTTTTAAACACTAAAATTTTTTACACTGAATTTTTAAATACTGATTTTTTTACACAAAATTTTAAAACACTGCATTTTTCTACACTAAATTTTTTTTACACTGAAATTTTCTACACAGAATTTTTATACACTGAATTTTTAAACTCTGAATTTTTGTACACTGAATTTTTAAACATTTTTTACACTGAATTTTTATACACTGGATTTTTAAATACTGAATTTTTTACACTGAACTTTTATACACAGAGTTTTTTTACACTGAATTTTTAGACAGAGTTTTTAAAAAATGATTTTTTTTCCCACTGAGTTCTTATACACTGGATTTTTAAATACTTAATTTTTTACACTGAATTTTTAAACTGAATTTTTATACACTGAATTTTTAAACTGAATTTTTATACACTGAATGTTTAAATACTGAATTTTTTACACAAAATTTTCTACACAAAATTTTAAAACACTGCATTTTTCTACACTAAATTTTTTTTACACGGAATTTTCTACACAGAATTTTTATACACTGAATTTTTAAACTCTGAATTTTTGTACACTGAATTTTTAAACAACATTTTTTACACTGAATTTTTATACACTGGATTTTTAAATACTGAATTTTTTACACTGAATTTTTAGACACTGAGTTTTTAAAAAATGATTTTTTTTCCACTGAGTTCTTATACACTGGATTTTTAAATACTTAATTTTTACACTGAATTTTTAAACTGAATTTTTATACACTGAATGTTTAAATACTGAATTTTTTACACAAAATTTTCTACACAAAATTTTAAAACACTGCATTTTTCTACACTAAATTTTTTTTACACTGAAATTTTCTACACTGAATTTTTATACACTGAATTTTTAAACTCTGAATTTTTAAACTCTGAATTTTTGTACACTGAATTTTTAAACAACATTTTTTACACTGAATTTTTATACACTGGATTTTTAAATACTGAATTTTTCACACTGAATTTTTAGACACTGAGTTTTTAAAAAATCATTTTTTTTCCACTGAGTTCTTATACACTGGATTTTTAAATACTTAATTTTTTACACTGAATTTTTAAACTGAATTTTTATACACTGAATTTAAATACTGAATTTTTTACACAAAATTTTCTACACAAAATTTTAAAACACTGCATTTTTCTACACTAAATTTTTTTTACACTGAAATTTTCTACACAGAATTTTTATACACTGAATTTTTAAACTCTGAATTTTTAAACTCTGAATTTTTAAAAAATGATTTTTTTCCCACTGAGTTCTTATACACTGGATTTTTAAATACTTAATTTTTTACACTGAATTTTTAAACACTGAATTTTTATACACTGATTTTTTTACACTGAAATTTTAAACAACATTTCTTACACTGAATTTTTGTACACTAAATTTTTCAACACTGATTTTATTACACAGAATTTTTATACACTGGATTTTTAAATACTGAATTTTTTACAGTAAATTTTCTACTCCATTTTTTTTTACACTGAATTATTCTACACTGAATTTTATACTGTACATGGCATTTTTATACACAGAATTTTTCAACAGTTTTTTTTTTACACTGAATTTTTAAACACTAAAATTTTTTACACTGAATTTTTAAACTGAATTTTTATACACTGAATTTTTAAATACTGATTTTTTTACACAAAATTTTAAAACACTGCATTTTTCTACACTAAATTTTTTTTACACTGAAATTTTCTACACAGAACTTTTATACACTGAATTTTTAAACTCTGAATTTTTGTACACTGAATTTTTAAACAACATTTTTTACACTGAATTTTTATACACTGGATTTTTAAATACTGAATTTTTTACACTGAACTTTTATACACAGAGTTTTTTTACACTGAATTTTTAGACACTGAGTTTTTAAAAAATGATTTTTTTTCCACTGAGTTCTTATACACTGGATTTTTAAATACTTAATTTTTTACACTGAATTTTTAAACACTGAATTTTTATACACTGATTTTTTTTACACTGAAATTTTAAACATTTCTTACACTGAATTTTTGTACACTACATTTTTCAACACTGATTTTATTACACAGAATTTTTATACACTGGATTTTTAAATACTGAAATTTTTACACTAAATTTTCTACACTCCATTTTTTTTACACTGAATTTTATACTGTACATGGAATTTTTATACACAGAATTTTTCAACACTGTTTTTTTTTTACACTGAATTTTTAAACACTAAAATTTATACACTGGATTTTTAAATACTACATTTTTTACACAAAATTTTCTACAATACATTTTTTTTTTACACTGAATTTTTCTACATTGAATGTTTTACTGTACACGGAATTTTTCTACACTGGATTTTTAAATACTGAATTGTTTTACACTTCACTTTTACACTAAATCTTAAAAGACAAATTTAGCTAACAAATTTGTTTTCAACGTAATTGTAAATATAATTTGACGCAAAAAAGTTCCGTTTACAGAATTCAAATGCCAAAAATGGAATGACATAAATTGTGTGTGAGAAAAGCACAAATGAACAGCATGTGGAGAAATTGTTGATGGAGGTTTTTTAGAGCGACTTGCATTGACTCCATCGTTAGCTGACTTTTGCTAGCCTTTATTTACGACTAAGAATGCATGAAAAAGGAAAAGAGAAGTCTTCCAGAAGGATTGTGAGCCACATTCATTTCTTCTCCTGTTTGTTGTCGTCCTCCTCGTCAGGCCGCCTGCTTCACCGCTCTGGGCTTCATCTTCATGACCATGAGCGTCACCTTCATCGCCGTAGATTGGATGAGCGGGCAGAAACGCAGCGTGGGCGGCCATTAAAGTGCTGGTGGCAACAGTCCTCACCTCTCTGCTGCACGCTTGGACAGATCCTTCATTCTACCAGGACAGATCCTTCATTCTACCAGGACAGATCCTTCATTCTACCAGGACAGATCCTTCATTCTACCAGGACAGATCCTTCATTCTACCAGGACAGCTCCTTCATTCTACCAGGACAGATCCTTCATTCTACCAGGACAGATCCTTCATTCTACCAGGACAGATCCTTCATTCTACCAGGACAGATCCTTCATTCTACCAGGACAGATCCTTCATTCTACCAGGACAGATCCTTCATTCTACCAGGACAGATCCTTCATTCTACCAGGACAGCTCCTTCATTCTACCAGGACAGATCCTTCATTCTACCAGGACAGATCCTTCATTCTACCAGGACAGATCCTTCATTCTACCAGGACAGATCCTTCATTCTACCAGGACAGCTCCTTCATTCTACCAGGACAGTTCCTTCATTCTACCAGGACAGATCCTTCATTCTACCAGGACAGCTCCTTCATTCTACCAGGACAGCTCCTTCATTCTACCAGGACAGCTCCTTCATTCTACCAGGACAGATCCTTCATTCTACCAGGACAGATCCTTCATTCTACCAGGACATATCCTTCATTCTACCAGGACAGATCCTTCATTCTACCAGGACAGCTCCTTCATTCTACCAGGACAGCTCCTTGATTGTTCGAGGATGCGGCGGCGACAGGGAAGGCGTGTCCTGTGTCCGCGTGGTGTCATCCTGCGCTGGGAAGCCGCCATCCTCACGATTGCTAACTCGCCATGCAAAACATTTCTTTGTCCATTAGTCAAGTTTGCGTTCAGCAAGTCAAAGACCAAACACTCGCCGCCACAAGTTGTGCTCATTTTCTAGTTGTGCTAGCGGACTTGAAGGCAGAGACAAAGTCCGCAGTCCACCAATCACGTGGCAAAGTGCAACCAAGCACATTTATTCTGGACATTGTTCAATAAATATTTTCAAAAGATGAAATCCTGTGTTTGATTTGTTTTTCTCCAGCCGCTTGACCAACGTTAGCACAATCCTTAGCGTTCTAATGTTAGCATGCTAGCTTGTTTACAGGCACACTGTCACAGCCCGAGCTGGTGTGCGCCAGTCCGGCTGCAGCAAGCAGCAAGCAGCTGCAATCAACGCACCTGTCACTGATCAGAGGAGCTCCCTTCATAAGCCTGCACAACCTGCTATCCCGAGCCAGAACCTAGTAATCTGTTCCCGTACAGCAAGCCAACTAACCAAACATTCTCTCTCTGGGTTTCTTCTTATTCTTTGTCAGAATAATTGTATCAATCAATCAATGTTTATTTATATAGCCCTAAATCACAAGTGTCTCAAAGGGCTGTACAAGCCACAACGACATCCTCGGTACAGAGCCCACATACGGGTATCTAAGTTATCACAAAACTTTTCCATGAGTTCCTGGCGAGAGGACAAAAGCTGTCTTTGATCTTACCAAGCAAAAGGCTTGTAAAACTCAACTGTGTAGGATGGGAAGCGACATGGAGGTGTCGGTTTCTTTGATGTATTGTGATCCACAGGAAGATCTTGTCTTGACCCGAGATCTACAAAGCGGAGAGGAAGCAGGACCTGACGAAGCTCCTGGCACCTTTTCTTTCAACGGTTTTGTGACCGAGTGCCACATCTTTTTCACTAAGATAAATGTAAGCATGCTATTGTTAGCATGTTAGCTTCTTGGTCATATATTTGTTGCTTGACGCTATCTGGCCAGTGCTACGACTCTTAGCATTTCAGTTGGCCTTTAGCTCTTCAGCATTCACACAACATTTCTACCAAAACTGCAGTTTGTCATTTTTAATAGTAATTTAGAAGGTGAAAAGGACCAAACTAGCCCTGCATCCTTTCATCTGTCAGTCTAGGCCGGGGGGGTCAGAGCTGCGTGTGGCTCTTTAGCGCCGCCCTGGTGGCTCCCTAGAGCTTTTTAAAAAATGTAAGAAAACAGAAAAAGATGGGGTAAAAATATATATTTAGTTTTCCTATGGTTTGTGTAGGAGGACAACATGACACAAACCCTCCTAATGGTTCCAAAAGCCACTCCTTATAATAAATATGCCACTCAAGACAGTATTTGGACAGCTCCGTTTTGTCCTAATAATATTGGCGGTCCTTGAACTCAACATAGTTTGTGTACATGTGCAACTTTCTCCGACGCTGCCACAGAAAGAGGTGTTTTATGCCACTCCTTCTTTGTCTCATTTTGTCCACCAAACGTTTTATACTGTGCATGAATGCACAAATGTGAGCTTTGTTGTTGACTTGTTGGCGTGTTAATCAGACATGATTGGTCAGTGCATGACTGCAAGCTAGTCCATGCTAACATGCTATTTAGGCTAGCTGTATGTACATATTGCATCATTATGCCTCGTCTGTAGCTATATTTGAGTTCCTTTAATTGACTTGACTTATGTCCTCTGTGTGTTTCATTTAGATTTACATGCCTCATGACACATTATCTGTGTGTAATATTGGCTGCATGTCTGATGTGCCATGTTGTTCCAGACCTCAGCAAACGTTACCATGTTGTTGCAGACCACAGCAAACGTTACCATGTTGTTCCAGACCACAGCAAATGTTACCCAGCTTGCAAAGACTGTAATAAATCCATTAGAAGACATTTCCTTGAACTTGGACACACACATCTACACCTTTGCTCATTCCAAGTCAGTCATTACCAGGACTTATCTCACCTTCTGAGAAGTTTTACTAATGTTTTACAATGTTGTAAAAATGTGTAGAATAAATATTACATTTCAACATTTTGTCAACGAAGATTTGTGTCAGCCGGCAACACATAGTCATTTTAATAGTAGGCTAATATAGCTAATATAGACACTTACATCATGTGTTGCCTTCATTATAACACTTATATAAGACTTTTAAAGTCATTTTGATAGTAGGCTAATATAGCTAATATAGACACTTACATCATGTGTTGCCTTCATTATAACACTCATATAAGACTTTTAAAGTCATTTTGATAGTAGGCTAATATAGACACTTACATCATGTGTTGCCTTCATTATAACACTTATATAAGACTTTTAAAGTCATTTTGATAGTAGGCTAATATAGCTAATATAGACACTTACATCATGTGTTGCCTTCATTATAACACTTATATAAGACTTTTAAAGTCATTTTGATAGTAGGCTAATATAGCTAATATAGACACTTACATCATGTGTTGTCTTCATTATAACACTTATATAAGACTTTTAAAGTCATTTTGATAGTAGGCTAATATAGCTAATATAGACACTTACGTCATGTGTTGTCTTCATTATAACACTTATATAAGACTTTTAAAGTCATTTTGATAGTAGGCTAATATAGCTAATATAGACACTTACATCATGTGTTGTCTTCATTATAACACTTATATAAGACTTTTAAAGTCATTTTGATAGTAGGCTAATATAGACACTTACATCATGTGTTGTCTTCATTATAACACTTATATAAGACTTTTAAAGTCATTTTGATAGTAGGCTAATATAGCTAATATAGACACTTACATCATGTGTTGCCTTCATTATAAGACTTTTGAAGTCATTTTGATAGTAGGCTAATATAGACACTTACATCATGTGTTGTCTTCATTATAATAGATGTTTGAGCCAGTGCTTCTTAACCATAGGGCCGGGGCCCATTGTTAAAATATCTGTTTCTCAGCTGTGGTACTCAGTTGTAATACACTTGTCCACCACTTGTGGCAGTAATGACTATATCAAACAAGCAGAAGAAGGCTGGCGCTCAAATCAGGGACATTTTTTAAGCGCAAAAATTATGACTAAAGCGGTGATGCATTTCAATTTTATTGAGTGTATTTAAGAAACATTTATTATTTAACACTGCATAATTGTATTCAAACGGCTTTTATGAGTTCCATTTATTGTTGGAATCAGCCTGACCTAAACCTTGATGATCATTTTATTTAACTGGAATTATGGAATAGGATTAAAATCAAGATTAGACGACTAATTCAGTGTTGGAATGACTCAATCAGCTGTTTGGGAATGTAAAAGTCCAAGCTGGTAGGGCGGAGGAAGAAGATGGTGTCAACAGAAAGGCCACACCTTAAACATGATAGCGCCTCTCGCTATATGAGCTAAATTTAAACGTCTGGACATGAACTAACTGCACTTTGGCACCTGGCGTTAATGACACAAATACTAAGTTGTTAGCCAGGAAGATGCTAACATTGAACATGATAGCGCCTCTCGCTATATGAGCTAAATTTAAACGTCTGGACATGAACTAACTGCACTTTGGCACCTGGCGTTAATGACACAAATACTAAGTTGTTAGCCAGGAAGATGCTAACATGGCTAAGAATAGAGGCACAGGCGTTAAAACACTTTGTGAGTGTTCACTTCAGGCATATTTTGCTACTGGATGCATGCTAACGTTAGCAGGCTAGCAGGTACACACCTCAGTCTTTTATTTGGTTACTTGACGCATGTTCCAGTTAGCATTTTAGCTCATTCAGCAGGTGTATCGTGTCAGTGTCATATTTTGATATTTCAATATTTTGCTATTGTTAGCTTTGTACTGTTAGCATGCTAGCATTTTTAGCTCATATTTCTTTTGTTACTTGCCAGCATGCTAACTGTTAGCATTTCAGTTCGGCTTCGGCTCTTCAGCATTAACACGAAATTGCATTTTGTAGTTCTTTGGAAAAACAAAAGTATATATTGTACTGGTTTTGAAGGGGAAAACTACTAAGATGGCCCCCGAATCCTTTGATTTGTCAATCAGGGGCCCTCAGTGGAAAAGGTTTGGGCATCTGCGGTTTCTGTTCCACAGCAAGCCAGGGTTCTTGTCTTCTGGCCCTACAGACCTGGTCCCTAGTTTCCACAGCACTTGCAGCCGAGTGCTACAAGACACGTCCCCTGCCTTCCCTTTGGTCCGGGGCCCGTCCTGCAGTAATCCCAGTGTCAAATTCACATGCCGCAGTAGTCCAGTTCCTGAGCCAGAGTATAGAAGAGCAGCTGCCTGACATTGAACCCCAGGTACTGCCATCCAAGGATCTGAACCGGAGACCTACAATTCTCCTGCCAAAGGAACTCGGATGATCTCTGCACTCTGGCCCCGCACCAAAGTTCTTTTTTCCCAGGACATGATTCCGACTGCAAGGTGCTAATTGTTGGCCCCTGATGGGCCGTATTCTGTCCCCTGTGACGGCTAGCTGGACTCTAGTCCTTGGCCTTTACTGTGGGTCTTTGTCACAAAGTTTACATGCCAGAAGACTCTTTATATTGTGAAACCGGAAGACATACCCCAGCCCCTAGACTAGATCCGACCAATCTAAGTCCAAGACTACATGTGACCAGTCTTAAGACTAGATGTGACCGATCTAAGTCTAAGACTAGATGTGACTGATCAAAGTCTAAGACTAGATGTGACCAGTCTTAAGACTAGATGTGACCGATCTAAGTCTAAGACTAGATGTGACTGATCAAAGTCTAAGACTAGATGTGACCAGTCTTAAGACTAGATGTGACCGATCTAAGTCTAAGACTAGATGTGACCAGTCTTAAGACTAGATGTGACCGATCTAAGTCTAAGACTAGATGTGACCAGTCTTAAGACTGGATGTGACCGATCAAAGTCTATGAGTAGATGTGACCAGTCTTAAGACTAGATGTGACTAGTCTAAGGCTAAGACTAGATGTGACCAGTCTTAAGACACTTAAGACACTTAAGACTAGCATCTAGTCTTAGACTTTGATCGGTCACATCTAGTCTTAAGACTGGTCACATCTAGTCTTAAGACTAGATGTGACCGATCTAAGTCTAAGACTAGATGTGACCAGTCTTAAGACTAGATGTGACCAGTCTAAGTCTAAGACTAGATGTGACCAGTCTTAAGACTAGATGTGACCAGTCTTAGACTTTGATTGGTCACATCTAGTCTTAGACTTTAGACCGATCTAAGTCTAGATGTGAACAGTCTTACGACTAGATGTGACCAATCAAAGTCTAAGACTAGATGTGACCAGTCTTAAGACTAGCATCTAGTCTTAGACTTTGATTGGTCACATCTAGTCTTAGACTTTGATCAGTCACATCTAGTCTTAAGACTAGATGTGACCGATCTAAGTCTAAGACTAGAAGTGATGAAGTCTAGTCAGATGAGAGATCTTCCAAGACAAAGCAGTTGACTAGAAGGACTAAATGCCCTGAGAATATATCACAAGAGTTTCATATTTGAGGATGAATTAGTCTTTGACAGATATTGACATTAGAGCAGTGTTTTTCAACCACTGTGCCGCGGCACACTCGTGAGATACAGTCTGGTGTGCCGTGGGAGATGATCTAATTTCACCTATTTGGGTTAAAAATATGTTTTGCAAAGCAGTAATTCTAGTCTGCAAATGATGTGTTGTTGTTGAGTGTCGGTGCTGTCTAGAGCTAACCGTGTAATACTCTTCCATATCAGTAGGTGGCAGCAGGTAGCTAATTGCTTTGTAGATGTGGGAAACAGCGGGAGGCAGTGTGCAGGTAAAAAGGTGTCTAATGCTTAAACCAAAAATAAACAAAAGGTGAGTGCCCCTAAGAAAAGGCATTGAAGCTTAGGGAAGGCTATGCAGAACCAAACTAAAACTGAACTGGCTACAAAGTCAACAAAAACAGAATGCTGGACGACAGCAAAGACTTACTGTGTAGCAAAGACGGCGTCCACAAAGTACATCCGAACATGACATGACAATCAACAATGTCCCCACAAAGAAGGATAAAAACAAGTGAAATATTCTTGATTGCTAAAACAAAGTAGATGCGGGAAATATCGCTCAAAGGAAGACATGAAACTGCTACAGGAAAATACAGAGAAAAGAGAAAAAGCCACCAAAATAGGAGCGCAAGACAAGAAGTAAAACACTACACACAGGAAAACAAATAAGTCAGGGTGTGATGTGACAGGTGGTGACAGTACACCTACTTTGAGACAAGAGCTATAGTGATGCATGCTTGGTTATGCTTTAAAGCAGGCCTGGGCAATTATTTTACTCGGGGGGGGGGGGGGGGGGGGGGGGGGCAGATTTAGATGAAAAAGTGTGTCATGACAGACCGCCTTAAAAAACGGAATGAAATTTTAATTTTTTTTTTACTGAATGAGACAGCCAGAATGTACATGAAAATAAAGAATGTGGGATTTACAATATTAACTATGAAGGATAAAACATTGAATATCGACAACATATTTTACAATCAACCGAAATGCAACCAAAATGCAACAAATATAGTGAAAAAACCCCACCTACAATCTGAGATATCTCATAGTGACCATAGTAACTAATTAGATGACCATAGTAACTAATTACATGACCATAGTAACTAATTAGATGACCATAGTAACTAATTAGATGACCATAGTAACTAATTACATGACCATAGTAACTAATTACATGACCATAGTAAGTAATTAGATGACCATAGTAAGTAATTAGATGACCATAGTAACTAATTTTGTCCACAAGCGATGCTGAGATCATTATTCATGCGTTCGTTACATCTCGTCTCGATTACTGTAACGTATTATTTTCGGGCCTCCCTATGTCTAGCATTAAAAGATTACAGTTGGTACAAAATGCGGCTGCTAGACTTTTGACAAAAACAAGAAAGTTTGATCATATTACGCCTATACTGTATATACCTTTATATACATATATACATACCTATACTGTATATACCTTTATTTATATACATATATACATACCTATACTGGCTCACTTGCACTGGCTTCCTGTGCACCTAAGATGCGACTTTAAGGTTTTACTACTTACGTATAAAATACTACACGGTCAAGCTCCTGCCTATCTTGACGATTGTATTGTACCATATGTCCCGGCAAGAAATCTGCGTTCAAAGAACTCCAGCTTATTAGTGATTCCCAGAGCCCAAAAAAAGTCTGCGGGCTATAGAGCGTTTTCTATTCGGGCTCCAATATTATGGAATGCCCTCCCGGTAAAAGTTAGAGATGCTACCTCAGTAGAAGCATTTAAGTCTCATCTTAAAACTCATTTGTATACTCTAGCCTTTAAATAGACTCCCTTTTTAGACCAGTTGATCTGCCGTTTCTTTTCTTTTCTTTTCTACTCTGCTCCGGGGTGGACCGCTAGCCTGTCCATCAGATGGGGACATCTCTACGCTGCTGACCCGTCTCCGCTCGGGATGGTTCCTGCTGGCCCCACCATGGACTGGACTTTCGCTGATGTGTTGGACTTTCACAATATTATGTCAGACCCACTCGACACCGAGGATGTCGTTGTGGCTTGTACAGCCCTTTGAGACACTTGTGATTTAGGGCTATATAAATAAACATTGATTGATTGATTGATTGACCATAGTAAGTAATTAGATGACCATAGTAACTAATTACATGACCATAGTAAGTAATTAGATGACCATAGTAAGTAATTAGATGACCATAGTAACTAATTACATGACCATAGTAACTAATTACATGACCATAGTAAGTAATTAGATGACCATAGTAAGTAATTAGATGACCATAGTAAGTAATTAGATGACCAGAGTAACTAATTACATGACCATAGTAAGTAATTAGATGAGCATAGTAACTAATTAGATGACCATAGTAACTAATTACATGACCATAGTAAGTAATTAGATGACCATAGTAAGTAATTAGATGACCATAGTAACTAATTACATGACCATAGTAACTAATTACATGACCATAGTAACTAATTACATGACCATAGTAAGTAATTAGATGACCATAGTAAGTAATTAGATGACCAGAGTAACTAATTACATGACCATAGTAAGTAATTAGATGAGCATAGTAACTAATTAGATGACCATAGTAACTAATTACATGACCATAGTAAGTAATTAGATGACCATAGTAAGTAATTAGATGACCATAGTAACTAATTACATGACCATAGTAAGTAATTAGATGACCATAGTAACTAATTACATGACCATAGTAAGTAATTAGATGACCATAGTAAGTAATTAGATGACCAGAGTAACTAATTACATGACCATAGTAAGTAATTAGATGAGCATAGTAACTAATTAGATGACCATAGTAACTAATTACATGACCATAGTAACTAATTAGATGACCATAGTAACTAATTACATGACCATAGTAACTAATTACATGACCATAGTAACTAATCAGATGACCATAGTAACTAATTACATGACCATAGCAACTAATTAGATGACAATAATAACTAATCAGATGACCATAGTAAGTAATTAGATGACCATAGTAAGTAATTAGATGACCATAGTAACTAATATATGATGCAGATTCCAAGCATTGAAAGACTTTGTATAGTTGAAGACTTCCCGTCATGAGTGCACATCATAATGGCAGCTACACTTTCCATCTTAAACATCTAAAACAATTATTTGGGAATGTCCAGCAGGCCAGATTAAAAAGCACAACAGGCAGCATGTGACCCCCAGCCTTCATTTGCCCAGGTCTGCTTTAAAGTCATATACAACAATTGCAACAACAACTTTTTACTGTCAACTGAGTTTAGTTTTTGAATGATTTCTGCCGGTGGTGTGCCTACGCATTTCTGCTGGTGGTGTGCCTCCACATTTCTGCTGGTGGTGTGCCTCCACATTTCTGCTGGTGGTGTGCCTCCACATTTCTGCTGGTGGTGTGCCTCCACATTTCTGCTGGTGGTGTGCCTCCACATTTCTGCTGGTGGTGTGCCTCCACATTTCTGCTGGTGGTGTGCCTCCACATTTCTGCTGGTGGTGTGCCTCCACATTTCTGCTGGTGGTGTGCCTCCACATTTCTGCTGGTGGTGTGCCTCCACATTTCTGCTGGTGGTGTGCCTCCACATTTCTGCTGGTGGTGTGCCTCCACATTTTTTCAACGCAAAAAATGTGCCTTGGCTCAAAATAGGTTGAAAAACACTGGATTAGAGTATACATAGTGGTTAGACAAGGTAATAAATATTGAGATTAGAGTATACATAGTGGTTAGACAAGGTAATAAATATATAAATATTGAGATTAGAGTATACATAGTGGTTAGACAAGGTAATAAATATATAAATATTGAGATTAGAGTATACATAGTGGTTAGACAAGGTAATAAATATATAAATATTGAGATTAGAGTATACATAGTGGTTAGACAAGGTAATAAATATATAAATATTGAGATTAGAGTATACATAGTGGTTAGACAAGGTAATAAATATATAAATATTGAGATTAGAGTATACATAGTGGTTAGACAAGGTAATAAATATTGAGATTAGAGTATACATAGTGGTTAGACAAGGTAATAAATATATAAATATTGAGATTAGAGTATACATAGTGGTTAGACAAGGTAATAAATATATAAATATTGAGATTAGAGTATACATAGTGGTTAGACAAGGTAATAAATATATAAATATTGAGATTAGAGTATACATAGTGGTTAGACAAGGTAATAAATATATAAATATTGAGATTAGAGTATACATAGTGGTTAGACAAGGTAATAAATATATAAATATTGAGATTAGAGTATACATAGTGGTTAGACAAGGTAATAAATATATAAATATTGAGATTAGAGTATACATAGTGGTTAGACAAGGTAATAAATATATAAATATTGAGATTAGAGTATACATAGTGGTTAGACAAGGTAATAAATATATAAATATTGAGATTAGAGTATACATAGTGGTTAGACAAGGTAATAAATATATAAATATTGAGATTAGAGTATACATAGTGGTTAGACAAGGTAATAAATATATAAATATTGAGATTAGAGTATACATAGTGGTTAGACAAGGTAATAAATATTGAGATTAGAGTATACATAGTGGTTAGACAAGGTAATAAATATATAAATATTGAGATTAGAGTATACATAGTGGTTAGACAAGGTAATAAATATATAAATATTGAGATTAGAGTATACATAGTGGTTAGACAAGGTAATAAATATATAAATATTGAGATTAGAGTATACATAGTGGTTAGACAAGGTAATAAATATATAAATATTGAGATTAGAGTATACATAGTGGTTAGACAAGGTAATAAATATTGAGATTAGAGTATACATAGTGGTTAGACAAGGTAATAAATATATAAATATTGAGATTAGAGTATACATAGTGGTTAGACAAGGTAATAAATATATAAATATTGAGATTAGAGTATACATAGTGGTTAGACAAGGTAATAAATATATAAATATTGAGATTAGAGTATACATAGTGGTTAGACAAGGTAATAAATATATAAATATTGAGATTAGAGTATACATAGTGGTTAGACAAGGTAATAAATATATAAATATTGAGATTAGAGTATACATAGTGGTTAGACAAGGTAATAAATATATAAATATTGAGATTAGAGTATACATAGTGGTTAGACAAGGTAATAAATATATAAATATTGAGATTAGAGTATACATAGTGGTTAGACAAGGTAATAAATATTGAGATTAGAGTATACATAGTGGTTAGACAAGGTAATAAATATTGAGATTAGAGTATACATAGTGGTTAGACAAGGTAATAAATATTGAGATTAGAGTATACATAGTGGTTAGACAAGGTAATAAATATTGAGATTAGAGTATACATAGTGGTTAGACAAGGTAATAAATATTGAGATTAGAGTATACATAGTGGTTAGACAAGGTAATAAATATTGAGATTAGAGTATACATAGTGGTTAGACAAGGTAATAAATATTGAGATTAGAGTATACATTGTGGTTAGACAAGGTAATAAATATATAAATATTGAGATTAGAGTAAACATTGTGGTTAGACAAGGTAATAAATATATAAATATTGAGATTAGAGTAAACATTGTGGTTAGACAAGGTAATAAATATATAAATATTGAGATTAGAGTATACATAGTGGTTAGACAAGGTAATAAATATTGAGATTAGAGTATACATAGTGGTTAGACAAGGTAATAAATATATAAATATTGAGATTAGAGTATACATAGTGGTTAGACAAGGTAATAAATATATAAATATTGAGATTAGAGTATACATAGTGGTTAGACAAGGTAATAAATATATAAATATTGAGATTAGAGTATACATAGTGGTTAGACAAGGTAATAAATATATAAATATTGAGATTAGAGTATACATAGTGGTTAGACAAGGTAATAAATATATAAATATTGAGATTAGAGTATACATAGTGGTTAGACAAGGTAATAAATATATAAATATTGAGATTAGAGTATACATAGTGGTTAGACAAGGTAATAAATATATAAATATTGAGATTAGAGTATACATAGTGGTTAGACAAGGTAATAAATATATAAATATTGAGATTAGAGTATACATAGTGGTTAGACAAGGTAATAAATATATAAATATTGAGATTAGAGTATACATAGTGGTTAGACAAGGTAATAAATATTGAGATTAGAGTATACATAGTGGTTAGACAAGGTAATAAATATTGAGATTAGAGTATACATAGTGGTTAGACAAGGTAATAAATATTGAGATTAGAGTATACATAGTGGTTAGACAAGGTAATAAATATTGAGATTAGAGTATACATAGTGGTTAGACAAGGCAATAAATATTGAGATTAGAGTATACATAGTGGTTAGACAAGGTAATAAATATTGAGATTAGAGTATACATAGTGGTTAGACAAGGTAATAAATATTGAGATTAGAGTATACATAGTGGTTAGACAAGGTAATAAATATTGAGATTAGAGTATACATTGTGGTTAGACAAGGTAATAAATATATAAATATTGAGATTAGAGTAAACATTGTGGTTAGACAAGGTAATAAATATATAAATATTGAGATTAGAGTAAACATTGTGGTTAGACAAGGTAATAAATATATAAATATTGAGATTAGAGTATACATAGTGGTTAGACAAGGTAATAAATATATAAATATTGAGATTAGAGTATACATAGTGGTTAGACAAGGTAATAAATATTGAGATTAGAGTATACATAGTGGTTAGACAAGGTAATAAATATATAAATATTGAGATTAGAGTATACATAGTGGTTAGACAAGGTAATAAATATATAAATATTGAGATTAGAGTATACATAGTGGTTAGACAAGGTAATAAATATATAAATATTGAGATTAGAGTATACATAGTGGTTAGACAAGGTAATAAATATTGAGATTAGAGTATAGTGGTTAGACAAGGTAATAAATATATAAATATTGAAATTAGAGTATACATAGTGGTTAGACAAGGTAATAAATATTGAGATTAGAGTATACATAGTGGTTAGACAAGGTAATAAATATATAAATATTGAGATTAGAGTATACATAGTGGTTAGACAAGGTAATAAATATATAAATATTGAGATTAGAGTATACATAGTGGTTAGACAAGGTAATAAATATATAAATATTGAGATTAGAGTATACATAGTGGTTAGACAAGGTAATAAATATTGAGATTAGAGTATACATAGTGGTTAGACAAGGTAATAAATATATAAATATTGAGATTAGAGTATACATAGTGGTTAGACAAGGTAATAAATATTGAGATTAGAGTATACATAGTGGTTAGACAAGGTAATAAATATATAAATATTGAGATTAGAGTATACATAGTGGTTAGAAAAGGTAATAAATATATAAATATTGAGATTAGAGTATACATAGTGGTTAGACAAGGTAATAAATATTGAGATTAGAGTATACATAGTGGTTAGACAAGGTAATAAATATTGAGATTAGAGTATACATAGTGGTTAGACAAGGTAATAAATATTGAGATTAGAGTATACATAGTGGTTAGACAAGGTAATAAATATTGACATTAGAGTATACATAGTGGTTAGACAAGGTAATACATATTGAGATTAGAGTATACATAGTGGTTAGACAAGGTAATAAATATTGAGATTAGAGTATACATAGTGGTTAGACAAGGTAATAAATATTGAGATTAGAGTATACATAGTGGTTAGACAAGGTAATAAATATTGAGATTAGAGTATACATTGTGGTTAGACAAGGTAATAAATATATAAATATTGAGATTAGAGTAAACATTGTGGTTAGACAAGGTAATAAATATATAAATATTGAGATTAGAGTAAACATTGTGGTTAGACAAGGTAATAAATATATAAATATTGAGATTAGAGTAAACATTGTGGTTAGACAAGGTAATAAATATATAAATATTGAGATTAGAGTAAACATTGTGGTTAGACAAGGTAATAAATATATAAATATTGAGATTAGAGTAAACATTGTGGTTAGACAAGGTAATAAATATTGAGATTAAAGTATACATAGTGGTTAGACAAAGTAATAAATATTGAGATTAGAGTATACATAGTGGTTAGACAAGGTAATAAATATATAAATATTGAGATTAGAGTAAACATTGTGGTTAGACAAGGTAATAAATATATAAATATTGAGATTAGAGTAAACATTGTGGTTAGACAAGGTAATAAATATATAAATATTGAGATTAGAGTAAACATTGTGGTTAGACAAGGTAATAAATATATAAATATTGAGATTAGAGTAAACATAGTGGTTAGACAAGGTAATAAATATATAAATATTGAGATTAGAGTAAACATTGTGGTTAGACAAGGTAATAAATATATAAATATTGAGATTAGAGTAAACATAGTGGTTAGACAAGGTAATAAATATATAAATATTGAGATTAGAGTAAACATTGTGGTTAGACAAGGTAATACATATATAAATATTGAGATTAGAGTATACATAGTGGTTAGACAAGGTAATAAAGTCATCAATAGTTAATAGTTTAATAACAGATCAAGTCTCCTACATTGACTTTAATGTACCGAGTGGCTCAACAGGAAAATGCTGCTTGGTTGAAACAAGAATGGACTAAACATTTCAAAAATGCTTTCAACTATGATGCAGATGGTGTTGAAGGAATAAGGCGGGTGGGGCAGCACCATCTGCTGCATCATTCAGGATATAAATACAATCAACATGGGGATACAAAAGGCTTGTTCCATGGTACAAATATTGCAAAGAAAAGGGGCACCAATGGTGGTGTTAACCAGCTACTTCCTGGTGATGGAGTCAAGCCTCTCTAACCTTGCAAACAAAAGGGTGGTGGCGTTAACCAACTACCACCACCCATTTCCTGGTGATGGGAGTCAAGCCTCTCTAACCTTGCAAACAAAAGGGTGGTGGCGTTAACCAACTACCACCACCCATTTCCTGGTGATGGGAGTCAAGCGTCTCTGACCTTGCAAACAAAAGGGTGGTGGTGTTAACCAACTACCACCCCCTATTTCCTTTTGATGGAGTCAAGCCTCTCTAACCTTGCAAACAAAAGGGTGGTGGCGTTAACCAACTACCACCACCCATTTCCTGGTGATGGAGTCAAGCGTCTCTGACCTTGCAAACAAAAGGGTGGTGGTGTTAACCAACTAGCACCACCCATTTCCTGGTGATGGAGTCAAGCGTCTCTGACCTTGGCAGCAAGTGCAGAGTTCTCCTGTCTGATGGCCTTGTAGTCTTCCACAATCCTCTCCAGGTTAGCCACAGTTTTGTTACTATTCTCTGTCTCAATCTGTTGGTGACAGAAATACAAGACTTCATTGTGAGTCTAAAAGACTCAGATGAAAGCTTTCATCTCCACTGTAAAAAAAAGCCTATGAATATTTGAACCTATCACACTTCCTTGTGATCTAGATCTGCGGTTCTTCAACCTTTTTGACCAAAGGGCCAAACATTTCCAGGACAGAGAGGCCCACTCAAATATTATGTGTTTCTTACACTTTATCAAGCATTTATTTTCCTTATCTTTGCACCCACATTTTAAGAGCTTGTAGTTAAAGTCCTACTGAAAGCCACTACTACCTACCACACAGTCTGATAGTTTATATATCTATGATGACATCTTAACATTGCAACACATGCCAATACGGCCGGGTTAACTTTTAAAGTGACATTTTAAATTTCCCGCCACACTTCCAGTTGAAAAACTCCTTTGGATATGATTTATGCGCGTGACGTCACAAAATCCACGGAAGTGGTTGGACCCCATCGACCCGATACAAAAACCTCTTGTTTTCTTCGACAAAATTCCACAGTATTCTGGACATCTGTGTTGGTGAATCTTTTGCAATTTGTTTAATGAACAATGGAGGCTGCAAAGAAGAACGTTGTAGGTGGGATCGATCGGTGTCTTAGCGGCTAAGTACAATACTTACAGCAACACAACAAGGACTACTTACTACGCCTAGCCGATGCTTGCCGCCAAACCCACGGATGAAGTCCTTCGTCGCGCCGTCGATCGCTGGAACGCAGGTGAGCACGGGTGTTGATGGGAAGATGAGGGCTGGCTGGCGTAGGTGGAGCGCTAATGTTTTTATCATAGTTCTGTGAGGTCCGGTTGCTAAGTTGCTAAATTAGCCTTAGCGTCGTTAGCAACAGCATTGTTAAGCCTTATCAGGCTGAGAATTATTAACCGTGTAGTTACATGTACATGGTTTAATAGTATTGTTGATCTTCTGTCTATCCTTCCAGTCAGGGGTTTATTTATTTTGTTTCTATCTTCATTTGAGAACGATGCTATCACGTTAGCTCAGTAGCTAAGTGTGTCACCGATGTATTGTCGTGGAGATAAAAGTCACTTTAAATGTCCATTTTCGCGTGCTCGACTCTCATTTTCAAGAGGATATAGTATCCCAGGTGGTTTAAAATACAAATCCGTGATCCACAATAGAAAAAGGAGAGAGTGTGGAATCCAATGAGCCAGCTTGTACCTAAGTTACGGTCAGAGTGAAAAAAGATACGTCCATCACTGTCTCTCAAGTCCTTCACTGTAACGTTCCTCATCTACGAATCTTTCATCCTCGCTCAAATTAATGGGGTAATCATCACTTTCTTGGTCCGAATCTCTCTCGCTCCATTGTAAACAACGGGGAATTGTGAGGAATACTAGCTCCTGGGGCATGGTCGGGGGCGTGGTTGGGGCGTGGCTAAGGGCATGGTTAAGAGGAGAGTATATTTACAGCTAGAATTCACCGAATCAAGTATTTCATATATATATATATATATAATATATATATGTATGAAATACTTGACTTTCAGTGAATTCTAGCTATATATATATTTTTTATTTTATTTTATTATACATATAAATAAAAGACATACTTGAATTTTAGTGTTCTGCAGGCTATCCAGTAGGTGGCAGTATTGTCCTGTTTAAGAGTGTCACAACATTGCTGTTTACGGCAGACGAACTGCTTTACGGTAGACTAAACGTGACGTGTGTTGTTGTGTGTTGTTACCGCGCTGGGAGGACGTTAATGAAACTGCCTAACAATAAACCCACATAAGAAAGCAAGAACTCTCTCTCCTTGTTGTGCACTCTACTCTCTAAAAGCCGTAGATGTTATGACGTCATTGGGCAGGCAAGCTGCTGGGAAAGCGGACGTGAGAACGGCTGTCCCCACTCAGGTCCGCATTGAGCTGGAGGGGGCGTGGCCTCCAGCTCCGGCTGAATACCGGGAGTTTGTCGGGAGAAGGGAGGTTGTCGGGAGAGGCGCTGAATATCGGGATTCTCCCGCTAAAAACGGGAGGGTTGGCAAGTATGCACTAAGGTCATACATTTTGTGCTTAAAAACTTCTCTCTGGAGACTTCTTCTGTTTGTTTGATATTGTCATTACTGCCACAAGTGGTGGAAACGTGTATTACAACCGAGTACGGACCAGAGCTGAGAAACAGATCTTTTATAGAGGCCCTCTAGGGGGCGCTTGTGGCCCAACAATGTATTAAGAAACATGATCTAGGGGTCTCTCAAGTGTTCAGCAGGAGTATCCAACATTGTTACAACATTTAGAATTCATAAAAGACGAAAATCATCATAGGTCTTCGTTACAAAAAGACAACTCCATGTACCTTTTTTTTTTTGTTTGTGACAAATATCTAAGGCAACTGGACGGCAAATGCTACCTGCTCTTCTAGATCTCTTATCTCCCTCAGGATGGTACCCGTGTCCTCGATGGTTTGGATCAACTGACTGCAGTTCTACACGAGAGAGAGGGAGAGAAGGTGAGATACAACATTGCCAATGGAAATCACTCGAATTCAGGGAAATGGCTGACTGTACTTCGTGCAGAGCGGCCAGGTACTTGTAGGACTTGCGCACCGACTCATCTTTTTTGGCGTCCTGTCGGTGATGACAAACATAAGATGTTGAATTTTCTCCATACATACAAACGAGAAAAACCACCGCTTAAGTGTTTTCATCTAAGGACGTGACAATCGACTTTCATGTAAAAATATGTGATTAGCCAACTGCCATCAGAAAAAGCCACCCCCTCTGGCTGATATTTGATCTATTGTTGGTGCTGCACACAGTGAATATACACAGTGTGGAGCCACTTCCATAAATGAATAATATTTACCTCCACGGCTGCAAATAAACTACATGTTTACAAGTAGGCATGCTAATCGCTAAACTAGCTGCTAAGCTAGCTTGAAACAACCAAAAATACCACAGAAGAAATAAGTGCTTAGTAAAGCTTAAGAAGTGTAGCTGGGAGCAAAAATTGATTATTGACTATTTTATTGATTATGGGACAAGCAGTAGAAAATGGATGGATGGTACTTTTTCGTCACTTAATGTTTGTCTTTGGTACACTAATGTGTATATTATAGGCCTGTGGTTCTTTGTTTTATTTTTGCAAAAATATATATCTATTTTTATATTTCTCTTTTTATCTTTGGTATGAACATTATTAAGTAAACTCGAAGTTATTGGGGTTTTTTTGTTCTTTGTTGTTGCTATTTTAATCATTTGTTTTGTGATTGTGTGATGTATTTTGCCTGGACCCCAGGAAGAATAATCTCCACTGCGGTGTAAACTAATGGGGATCCTTAATAAACTAAGCTAAACTAAAATGAGCAGATATTACCAGGAAAGGAACAAAAAGATAAAAGTATAATGTCTGTTGCTGTGAATAGCGTACTCCAAGTCAGTTATTGTGTACTATTGACTATGTTTGGACCAAACAATTGTATGTAATAAAAGAAGATGAACTTTACGGAGTGGAATACCCCGAGTCTTAAAACTCTCTTCTACCCTGCGGAAACACGGCAGTTCTGTCACTGAAAGATGTTCACAAAAGCCACTTCATGTAAACAAAGACCTTAAAGACAAGCTCATCGGTCACAGCAAAAGTCCTGTCCAGTTTTCCTGTCAGACTGTTGATCTCTTTTTGCAATTCCTTTGTGTCGCACAAAATCTGTTAAAACAAAACAAAACAAAAATGTTGTTAAACATTCCTAGACTAGCTCCTGCTGAAGGTTCTGTGAGGGAACTGACTGGCTTTGGGAGCTTTTTGTAATCCCTACATAACTCACGTTAGCCATTAGCGCGCTAGCTGCTTATCCTAGAAACGTGCAGTTGAATTGACCAAAGTGTGATAATCCATCATGGTTTCACAATAATTACAATTATTAACCATCAGGAATTTGTCCTTACATCCCTATCCCATCTTGACTAGGGATGTAACAATAAACGGTGATTAATAACTGCACTTTGATAAACTCAAGGACTGAATGGCGCCAGATCGCTAGCTTAAATGCTAACAAAAAATCAAGAGACATTAACGTCTTTCCCCATTATGAAACGACTTACTCAAATCAAAATTTCTATAAAGACATTGAGCATGGAAGATGTTTAATTGTGTACATGGAACCTACAAGCTGTGCTCTATTAGAACAAAGTCATCCTTCTATACTCAGGAATACGAGGTGTTCAAGGACCTCTGAACAGAGTAGGATGCCACAACGCCTGACAGAAATAATAACAAATGTTATTTGTTACGCACTTGTCATTTAATTAAATCTTAAAGTACAAACCAATAATTAAAACGGTGAAGCATAAGAAACACAAAACATGCCAAATAGTGGCTTTTCTAAGTGTGTCTATTTGTTTGACTTATTTCAAAAAATAACTTCTTCAAAAGATTTCAGTGTGTGTATAACACATTCAACAATAACAATAATAAGCGTGCTGTACTTTCATATTGTTACATCCCTAATCTTGACTCTTAAAGCCCCACTTTGAATGTTGCAGTCACACCACTTTAACTTCACTTTCTTTCTCTTCAGAGACTTTCCTTTGTTGAAGCATATTCACTATCAGAACTTTTTCAAATGATACCTTGGTGATTTCCTCCTTCTGTTTCTTGATGTTGCTCACAATCTCCAGAATCCTCTGGGTGTATGCCGCCCGGGAAACGTCCTTGGGAAGATTCTCTAACTGCGATACCTTGGTTGTAGGACAAAAGGACTCAATGTTAACATATACGAAGAAATGAGGACACCCCTGAAAACACATAGTGTCACATACTGCCTTGCCTGCGTCATATTACAAATATACCACATGATGGCGCTGTTGTTTCACCTCAAGTTGCATTGACTTCAGGCAATGGAAAGTAAAAATAATACAACTTGTAAAATAGTGAGAACCATAAGTAGAGATAAAGGATAAAATAAAAGACATATGAAGATTTAATAAATACATAAATAAAAAGATAATAAAATAAATATACAGTAAATATGTAATAAATAAATAGAACTAAATAAAATCTTGCATAACTAATTAGATAAATAAAATAATTAATATTACATAAAAGCCAAATCAAAAAGGTGGGTCTTAAAAACATGAACGTTAAAGAACTATCTTGACACGTACAGATAAACAAAATATACATTACATTGGGGGGGCGTGAAGATAAATGATGTCCCCTATAGGGGGCGTAACAGAAAATAATTAACCAAAATTAGACTTAGACTTGACTTAGACTTCCTTTTTATTGTCATTCAAATTTGAACTTTACAGCACAGATAAGAACGACATTTCGTTACATAAGCTCATGGTAGTGCAGGATAAAAAAAGCAAAAAGGTGCATGTATAAATAAATAAATAAATATAAATAATATATAAATACAGTGTTTCCCACACGTTCATTTATTTGTGGCGGCCCGCCACGAAAGAATTACGTCCGCCACAAATAAAATAAATAAATAAATAAATTTAAAAAAAAAAAATTTAATTTATTAATTTTTTTTGTCCTGTCCAGCTTCTCAGGCAAATCATATAGTTGATGTAGATGATCATATAGGCTGTTCACATTTACTTTACAAAAGAGAAGTGTAGGATACTTCTCTTGTTGCCTTATTTGTATTTGACCACTACTGTTTTCTGTTTATTTGTTACTGACTGTGGCAGGACACCTCTGCCTCTGTTTCACTTTATGTTGCTGGTAAATAATATGGTTGTAGTAGTAGGCTAAAGTTAAATTATTTAGTATGCACTAATTAAAGGGGCAGAGCTTTAAGAGACATTTTAACTTTTATATTTTATAAGATATATTTTTTGTAAGAACCACAATTAATAAATATATTTCAGTGAATAACTTATTGTTCAAATCTGTATATAAATATGTACATAAAGTGTTGTAATTATATTGTAAAATGGATGGATGGATGGATGGATGGACATTTAAAACAAAACTGTTATTATTAATTAGTAAGTACACATTTTTTGAGCCTTTTTAGAGAAAATCATATCATTGTAGTAAATTATGCAAATTGCTCAATGATGTCATGGTGATCACGCCCATAGCCACGCCCATGGCCACGCCCCCACCGCCACAGGTATCTTGGCAGTTTATGGGAAACACTGAAATATATATATAAAATAAATAAATATATATAAATATATATAAATAAATAAATAGATTACTGTACAGATAAATATATTGCACTTTTTCCACATGCGTCCACGTTTATGGATGTATGTTATATTGTCTTTTTTATTCCAGCGAGATAATCCATTTTGGGGGGAGTTGAGGGGATAATTTAATTATGATGCGTTCAAGAGTCGCAGTGCTTCTTAAATAGTAAGGTGTCAGGGGAAAGGGGGCATGAGAAGTAATAGCATCTTTTGTGCTAGTAAAGAACTATCTTGGCACGTACAGATAAACAAAATATACATTACATTTGGGAGGGGGCGGGAAAAAGAATCTGTCCCCTATAGGGGGCGTAACAAAAAAGAATTAAGAACCAAAATGCAGTGCTTCTTAAATAGTCCACAGAAGTACCACAGATTGGTTAAGCAAAACGTTTGTAATTAAGTGACTCATCCAATTTCAAAAGTGTGATTCATTTGATTTTAAAAATGTATTGTTTGACAGCACTTGTGATTTTTTTTACCAACTGTTTGTATATTTCCTCCTTCTGCTTGGCCTCTTCTGTTGACACTCGGATTTTGTCGTGCAACACCTTGATTTCAGACAGCTTCCTGGAAGACTCCATCTGAGAAAAATGCAGATGAATTATACACATGACCGAAACCTGAACATGTGATGAATCCTATTTACATCCTGATGACTGCAGATCTCCTTGAGTCTGCGGTGTTGGTCAATGAGCGGAGCGCGGTGTTTCTCCCACTGAGAAGCCAGGCTGACCACCCGCTTGGCGCTGGCCTCCACGAGACCCTGTACACAAACCCAGACGTGACTGGACGCTCTGTTACATTTGAAGAAGTAACAACCCACCTGAAGCTTCAATAGGTTGTTCTCAGCATCTGGCAACAAGTCAATGGATTTCTTCTTCACCTGTATCTTCTCCTCCTCTTCACGGTTTTGCAGCTCTCGCTGCTTCATCTCATCAAGTACCTTCACAGAAGAGCAGCAGGTAACGTCAAACACTCCGATGCCCAAGTAAAAGATTATTATCTCATTAAAATACAGATCTGATACCAAATATCTGTCTAATATCAGCAAATATTGACGATATCTCCAATATAAACGTCAATACAAGCAGTCCTGCGGCGTCTTTACTTGTGCAAACACCTAAATGTCCCCCAATAAACACACAAAAATGGTAATTTCTTCTAGTTTAGTCATTTACAAAAGGTAAACATGGTGGGCTATAGGCTACTAAGAGCTAGCAGCTCCACAACAGCTAAGCACACGATAGCACACTAGCTAACCATGTGTAATTGAACAATGTTGCAGTGTAAAACAGCACGTTTGTTCATAAACACCTGTTCAACATTTTACAATAGCATATTAATTACACCTATAGCGCCTCCAAGGCAGATGCACATTAGAAAGTATCCAGTAACAAACGTGTCCGCAGCATTGAACTACTTCATGAGAGTCATTTGCTTAACCTAATGCAGTGTTTACTTAACCTTAAGGACGGGGCCCTTTGTTAGATATTCGTTTCTCAGCTGTGGTCCGTATATGCTGCAGCGGTACTCAGTTGTAATACACTTTTCCACCACTTGTGGCAGTAATGACAATATCAAAACAAACAAAAGAAGTCTGAAGCTAAAGTCTTAGAGAAGATTCTTAAAGGGTAACTGCACTTTTTTTTGGAATTTTGCATATCGTGCACAATCATGAAGGACATGACGGACGGATTTTTTTTTTATGCATTCAAAATATCAAATACATTTGAACAAAATCTATTTATTTATATCTGCACCTTATTGCTTTTTTATCCTGCACTACCATGAGCTAATGCAACAAAATGTCGTTCTTATCTGTACTGTAAAGTTCAAATTTGAATGACAATAAAAAGGAAGTCTAAGTCTAAGTCTAAAAGTCCACTTACAATGGGGCCTATGGAAGCCGCTCTATTCTGCCCATAAATCACTTTAAAAAAACATGCAAACACCTCCATTAAGGTTTTATATACATGATGTAAGTATATATGTCATGCAGTAATATTCATAATAACATGTAATATATACATGATGTAAGTATATGTCATGTAGTAACATTCATAATAACATGTAATATATACATGATGTAAGTATATATGTCATGTAGTAACATTCATAATAACATGTAATATATACATGATGTAAGTATATATGTCATGTAGTAACATTCACAATAACATGTAATATATACATGATGTAAGTATATATGTCATGTAGTAACATTCATAATAACATGTAATATATACATGATGTAAGTATATATGTCATGTAGTAACATTCATAATAACATGTCATATATACATGATGTAAGTATATATGTCATGTAGTAACATTCACAATAACATGTAATATATACATGATGTAAGTATATATGTCATGTAGTAACATTCACAATAACATGTAATATATACATGATGTAAGTATATATGTCATGTAGTAACATTCACAATAACATGTCATATATACATGATGTAAGTATATATGTCATGTAGTAACATTCACAATAACATGTAATATATACATGATGTAAGTATATATGTCATGTAGTAACATTCATAATAACATGTAATATATACATGATGTAAGTATATATGTCATGTAGTAACATTCATAATAACATGTAATATATACATGATGTAAGTATATATGTCATGTAGTAACATTCATAATAACATGTAATATATACATGATGTAAGTATATATGTCATGTAGTAACATTCATAATAACATGTAATATATACATGATGTAAGTATATATGTCATGTAGTAACATTCATAATAACATGTCATATATACATGATGTAAGTATATATGTCATGTAGTAATATTCATAATAACATGTCATATATACATGATGTAAGTATATATGTCATGTAGTAACATTCATAATAACATGTAATATATACATGATGTAAGTATATATGTCATGTAGTAACATTCATAATAACATGTAATATGTACATGATGTAAGTATATATGTCATGTAGTAACATTCATAATAACATGTAATATATACATGATTTAAGTATATATGTCATGTAGTAACATTTATAATAACATTTAATACATGCGTATTTTAATCATTGTAAGCATATGCGGCGTATTAATTTAAAAAAACGCATCATGACGCTTCTTTAGTTTTTTCAACAACATCACTGATTATTACTCACTGGAGACTGTATGAGAGCCAATAAACATAATAAAACATCACTTACTGTACAAGGTCTGCTGTCATTAGGATGCCGACTGATAGAATCTTATTATATTTCTATTTAAATGAAGAATGTCTCATATAATCCTGACAAAGAAAAGGGGGGTGGAACCAAGCATCTTTTTGTGTCGTTCTTGCCATTACCAGGTCTAAATGGGCTGTCAAAGTGTACCAACTTGTCGGAATACGTCTTCATCCTTCTACTATCCAGGTGAGAAGCATGATTCATGATCTACAATAAACTTTCAGGGAGTAGGGAAGCGAGGAAAGAGCGGACTACTCGATCATGTCAACATCGGCACACAAGCTTGTGGTCACAGCGCAGCTATAAATAGTTGGTCTGCGTTAGCGCTTATAATAACAATATCACTAATACTTGGTTAATATTCAGGTCACCAAATGTAAATGGAGTATTGTTGGCGCTTTTTGGATGGTTTTAATGGGTTTTATGGGCGGAAAAGAGGACCTTGCATTGGTGCCACTGTAAGCAGACTTTTATTTAAATGTATTTAAGAGTAAGAATGCATTTTTAAAAATCCATCCGTCGTCATGTCTTGTGAAAAATAGACAACATTCCCCAAAAAAGTGCAGTTCCTCTTTAAGCATAACAATAATGACTAAAGTGGTGAGGCTGTGCTTTCATTTGGACTTTAATCTTAATTACATTTATTTATTATCAATTCTGTTAGAATTTACTTTAACACTGCGTGGTAGTATGTACATTTACTTTTCATCAGTTTTTGAGTCCCTTTTTTGCAATATATTTGATTAGTAGTGATTTTTGTAATCAGCCTGACCTAAGCCTTGATAATAATCTATCTGATTATTATTATGGTTTCATATCATTTGACAAGGTTTATCCTATGAAAATGTAAGTAGGTTAGATACAATGATTGAATACCCTAAAATCAAGAGTAATATTACTAATTCAGTTAATGATTGAGTGGGTCCGGGCGCCTCTGTAGTGGAAAAGTTGGGTCCTGAGGTCAAAAAGGTTAAGAAACCCCTGATTTAAATGACTAAAATACGACTAAAACTAAAAGATTTTCTTCAAAAGACTATGACCAAAACAAAATACAAAATGCTGTCAAAATTAACACTGATAAAATGCTAGCATAAAACCAAATAAAATACTATTTGAGTATGGATTTAAATCCACAATCATTTCACTTGATCGAGACATTTCTTACATTCCACACTACAAAATAATACAAGGAAGAGCTATGACTTGCGCTGACATTAAATAGACAAGTTTTTCAAAAATAAACAAGCATGACAAAGTAATAGTGTCTGTTTAGAGAGCGGTAATAAACAACAGGCTGGATGATGATGTCATTACAATAGATACAGGGGTCTTGACGAGATTCTATTTAGGGTGTGTTACCTGGGCATTTGTGACTCTCATGTGCTTCATGTCCGTGGTTAGCTGGTCTACGTCGCTGCACAGTTGCTGAAACTGATGCTGCAGTGATGCCAGCTCCTCCTGCTGACTTTGATGCTTATCAACATCCGTCTGCCGCACAGCGGACGGCGCCGTGTCTACTTCCTGTTCACACACAAACACACATTTGTGATGAATGGAGTGCAGACACATTAGCTGTGAATCGTTATGCACCTGTGTGAAAGTGAACTTCTGGGAGTGGGAAAAGTGAGAGCCCTTTGTCAGGATGTGGTCCGAGGAGGCGGAGCCTTTGAAGGCTTGCAGGATGTCAGACAAATCCGAGGTAGAGCCAAGGGCTCCAAAGGCACTTTCCGCAGAGGGAAGGGCAGCAGAGCGCAACTGCTCCTCGATACGTTTACGCAGTCGAGTCCGTTTTCGGGCCCTGTAGTCCTGTGCAAAATAATTCAATATTTACAAGGGAAAAGAGAATTGAGAAAATAAAAGCATGTTTACAGTATGAGTGCATGTACCTGTGGAGTAAGACGTGACAGCAGTCCCTGACTGTTCCACTCATTGTCCCACTCCTGCGCCGCACTGAGCTCAGCGGTGTGCTGCTCCAGTATGGACGCCACCACAGATGCATTATGGGAGAGCTGAGCGGTGACCGGTGGGAGGAACTCTCTCTGGTAGTCCTGGATCTCTGAAATCATGGCACACATTTCAGTTCCACTGCCTGTCTTCCAGCGTAAACTAGGGCTGTGAATCTTTGGGCACCACACGATTCCATTCGGTTCTTGGGGTTAACGATTCGACTCAGAATCGATTCCATTTCATCCAATTCTCAATTCAAAATAATTACTTTTCTATAAACATTGGGAGCCAGTTTTATGATTACAGTAGAGAATGGATACATATGGCCCCATTCCTGGGTGGAATAGGGGGCAGGGGATCATTTTGCAATGCAGTCTGCTGAAAATGATGGTAAGCGCTACTCTACATAGCAACTGATGCTGTAGTCAGAGTTGGAATCATCATCATTTCTTTTTATTCCTTTCATGAAAATGCATATATACAAGCCATATACAGTTGACACTTTTGTTTCTTAACCATTTCCATGATTAGAAAGGAGCAGATGGAAGAATAATATTCTTATATTTATCTGCACCCTTTTTAACACAAATTATTTTAGATGACTTTATCACTGTTCCCTCCACCAACACCCGAACTCTAACATACTTTTAATTTTCGTTTAAGCATTTTCAAAATGACACGTCCAATCAAAATCAAAAATCAGTTTGATATAATTCCAGTTGTCTCTTTTTGTAACTCTTTTTCAATTCAATTGCCACAAATGACCATGCAATTTGAGCGTATCACTGCTACTCTGCACCATACTCAAGCAAAACAAGTCTGATGCCAGCCAAGGATGTTCAAATAATATCTGAAGGACGGACATGTATCCATGAAAATATAGAAAAGCTGCTGATGGTGTGTTTGACAGAAAAGCACCTGGAAGGCAATACCGCAGAAGTCCACTCTCCAATGTATTACATTACTTTATAAAACTACTGTTTGTACTACGATATATCAGTTACATTTTTAAAGACATGTTACATTTTAAAATTGGGGGCACTAAGCATGTATTAAATAGCTTTCAGTGTTTGTGTATCTTGAGGTAAGAGCTGCACCACAGAACTAATTAAACTCACATCTCCAAATACCATTGTGATTTCTTTCAGAACAGTACAATAACAGCTTTTTCTGAAGGTTCTTGTCAAATATCTATCCTTCCATTTGCAGTTTATTGAGCTGAGAAGTATGCCTACCTTTCTGTGGTTTATTTCCTGGATCTTTGACACAATGGGCCCCACTGAGACGTTGGCTGTGGAAGCTGTACAACACTCCTGAAGTCTACAGAGAGAAAAAGCTCACATGACAATACAAACTTTTCACGCAAGTTCTTCCAGTTCTCCTAATGAAGATAAAGGGTAGACTGTTGTAATGTCATTATGCATGCAATGTACAACATCTGACTTCTTGGAAGCTGAGACAGGCCTCTAAACATGCAGCAGCAAGTTCATCATCCGCTCCCCTTTGAACCACTATCCAAACAAAGTGCACATTTTAAGAGTTTACTTGTGTTTCACCATGCAGTGGCAGCCTGCAGTTTGGAGGAAGCCAGGGGGCAACCAGCTGGGCTTTAATGGCAGAAGCAATGGCTCTCTGAAGGATTGTTGATTTGCCTGCAGGAGGACAAGAATATTTGCAGACTCTTCAAAATGATGAAGGTGTGGATGTGTTGCCAAACCACTGTTGGCGTGAGCATAACCACGTTAGTATTGCATTGCATCATGTGACAGAAACAACAAGCAAACAGAACAAAAGCACCGTAAAGTGTTTCTTAACCATAGAGCCAGGAAAAATATGTTTCTCAGCTGTGGTTTGTATGGGCCACAGCGGTACTCAGTTTCTAACACAGGTGGCGGTGATGACAATATCAAACAAAAACTATGTTTACACTGCAGGCCAAAATGTACATCAAGAACATCAATTTTCTACTGGGCCACCAACATTAGGATTCCTAAATATTGGCTGCAATATGAAGTATTTGACCCTTCCGTTATGGCTGGTTCTGGAGGCAAACTCAACCAAAACAGTATCTATTTAGGGCTCTGGTTCACTCATCAATATTCGCTTTTATGAAAAAATCCCAATGTAAAAATCTCATTTAGTATGTGAGTTCATTTCAAGCGCTATTTTGGCTTGCAGATTATTTCTAGTCTTGCACCCATCACTGCTAATCATGCTTTACCTCCATCTCTAGTTGATAATACTTTCCCTAGGTTTCAAGATTTGCCGACTGACACAGTTGGAAATGTGTTTCTGACACCGCTTGCAACTTTAAAAGTATTTATAACCACATTTTTATTTTACAACCTGAGTATTTAAATTCAAAGTCACTTTCGGGGGTGACTTAGGAGTGACCCTATTTGAGGAGAGCTGGAAGTAGAGTTCATAAGTCTTCTATTTGTGCAACACACAGCCTCATCCAATGCAAGCTAATACATCATACTTATTATGCCAAGGTTCGACGAGCTAAGAATTGTGTGATCGGTGCCAACAGTCTCCAGCTAACTTAATACATGTTTTGGCTCTGCCCATCCCTGTGCAATTATTGGACTGACATTTTTAATACTTTGTCGTTGGTAATTGGCAAAAAGACTGATCCGAATCTTCTAAGTGGACTATTCGGGGTCGCTGCTCTATCTTCTCTCAGCAAATCCAAAAATAATCTGCTGGCAATCACTACTTTGTTAGCTAGAAGACTTATTGTGCTTAACTGGAAGGCTGCAGCGCCTCCTCGCCACACCCGCTGGATCAGAGATATTCTTTATTTCCTTAAATTGGATAAAATTAGGCTGACATTGAATGGTGGTTCTGTAAAATTTCAACAAGTATGGTGTGCTTTCTTAAAATATGTAACGGAGACTTGATTTCCAGTTTAGCCCCGATTGAGACGTGGTTGATTTTTGTATTTCTGCACTATGCCAGTCGGAAGTGCAGCTGTCTGTGGCTTTATATCAATATTTGCCTGTACTTTTTTTGGGGGGGGGTAAGAAAAAAAAAAGAACATTTGATTTGTATTTTATTTCTGGTAACGGTATGTCCAACATTTTCATTAAAACAAATGTTAAAAAAAGGAAAGAAACGGCTGCAAAACCAACTGATAGAAGGGGTGTAAAGGTATTGTAGATATTGCGGTTTCAGAAATATCACAAAAATGCAGTGACGTAAACTTAGTGAGTGTAGTTTTTTTCTGGCGCTTTTGCATTGGCATGTCGAAAAATAAACTACATCTCCCAGAACCCTCTGTGCGGCGCAGGAGCAGAGGGCGGACTGGAAGATGGGGGCATGGAACGCAGTAAAGTGGAGAAAATGAGGAAGCATGCGGGAGAAATTGTTTTATATGGACATTTGCTGAAATTGTCATCAAAGTCAATCCATAACATTTTGAGTTATTCTGCTAACAAACAAACAAACCCTGGCCAAAACCACCTCTTTGCCGGAGGGCTGCGTACGAAAGCGCTAGCTTCGTCTCGAGCGTTTCCAAGGCAACACAAGGCGGGGTCACGGTGCACCGCCACGGAGGTCAGAGCGTGGACTCTGCACACCGCGGGAAATATGAGAAGCTACTTGATAAACCATCACTTGGAAAATATATTTGAAGCAAGCGAAGCTAAACATCAATTTTTGAGGTATTTACATTCTTAAACTTTAAGTTGTCAGACATTTGCTTGAAACAGTGGATGTTTGCGCACTATTCTTTGGACTTAAAAAGTCATGTTTGTAGTAATAAATAGGATTAGAAGACTTGAGCATAATGTTTCTGTTCACTTAAGTGTGTTTCTCCTAAACATTTGTGCCACTTCATTTCACACACTATGGCATTTTTTGGACCAAGTCTTTATTTTTTGGGACAATTCCACAATAAGATCGTACCGCGGCCTAAATACTTTGATAAAAAGAGAGTATTGTACGGTTGCATCCCTAGCCTACATTAGAAAGTGCTTGATGGGAGATTACCTGTTGGCTGGTCAGAGGCCTCTGCACTTTCTCTGGGCAGTTTCTCCACAAGAAACATGAGCAGGGAGCGAATCTCGGTCTCGCTGCTGTAGAGAAAGGTTTGATAGCCTATCTCCCCTTTGTAGCCAATGTCCTGGAAGCAAACACACATGTCAGCGACTTGATATGGACGGCATTTTGGAGGGCGGGATTGGAATTCCCCCTGATTTAAAAATGAGTAAAACTATAACACTATCCTACTGTGATGTTTGTCCCAAGTTGGCTTTAATATACCGTATTTTTCGGACTATAAGGCGCACTTAAAATCTCTTTATTTTCGCAAAACTTGACAGTGCGCCTAATTAGGGCTGTGAATCTTTGGGTGTCCCACGATTCGATTCAATATCGATTCTTGGGGTCACGATTCGATTCTAAATCGATTTTTTTCGATTCAACACGATTCTCGATTCAAAAACGATATTTTCCCGACTCAAAAGGATTGTCTATTCATTCAATACATAGATTTCAGCAGGATCTACCCCAGTCTGCTGACATGCAAGCAGAGTAGTAAAAAGCTTTTATAATTGTAAAGGACAATGTTTTATCAACTGATTGCAATAATGCAAATTTGTTTTAACTATTAAATGAACCAAAAATATGACTTATTTTATCTTTGTGCAAATATTGGACACAGTGTGTTGTCAAGCTTATGAGATGTGATGCAAGTGTAAGCCACTGTCACACTATTGTTCTTTTTTATAAATGTCTAATGATAATGTCAATGAGGGATTTTGAATCACTGCTATGTTGAAATTGTAACTAATATTGATACTGTTGTTGATAACATTCATTTTTGTTTCACTACTTTTGGTTTGTTCTGTGTGGTGTTTGTGTCTCCTCTCAATTGCTCTGTTTATTGCACTTCTGAGTGTTGCTGGCTCGGGTTTGCTTTTGGAATTGGATTGCATTGTTATGGTATTGCTGTGTATTGTTTTGTCGGATTGATTCATTTAAAAAAAAACTTTAAAAAATAACCTAAATATTTAAAAATGAGAATCGATTCTGAATCGCACAACGTGAGAATCGCAATTCGAATTCAAATCGATTTTTCCCCACACCCCTACGCCTAATGCAGAGTTTTTCAACCTTTTTTGAGGCAAGGCACATTTTTTTCATAAGAAAATACTGAGGCACACCACCAGCAGAAAACGTTAAAAAATGAAACTCCACCAGGTCGTCGTGCCTTTGGTGTTTTCCTGTGTGTAGTGCTTTAGTTCTTGTCTTGCGCTGTTATTTTGGTGGCCCTTCCTGTTTTGTTGGTGTTTTCCTGTAGCACTTTCATGTCTTCCTTTGAGCGCTATTCCCCGCACCTGCTTTGTGTTAGCAAGCAAGGCTATTTACGTTGTTGCGATCCTTCTTTGTGGGGACATTGTTGATTGTCATGTCCCGTACGGATGTACTTTGTGGACGCCGTAAGTTTTTGCTGTCGTCCAGCATTCTGTCGCTGTTTACTTTGTAGCCAGTTCAGTTTGACTTTCGTTTTGCATAGCCTTTTCCTTTCCCTTTCGTTCATTTTGGGTTTAAGCATTACATACCTTTTTTACCTGCACGCTGCCTCCCGCTGTGGTCAGCATATCGGGATCACAACAAACCATCCTTGTATCACCCGACACATTCTGACTTTTACAAAGCAACGAACTACCTGCTGCCACCTACTGGCATGGAGTATTACATGGTTACCCTGCCCAGTTCTACACAGCACAGACACCAAGCAACGGCACATTATTTGCAGATTATAATTATTGATTTGCAAAAAATATTTTTGGGATAAATTAGGTGAAGTTGCATCATTTCCCACGGCACACTAGTGGTTGAAAAACACTGCCTTACCTGACAGGCCTGTGCCAGGCTCATGCCAACCCTGAAGCGGGCAGACATGCCGGGAGGGAGGGAGGTTGGCAGTGCGCTGCCCAGACCGGGATCGATCACGCGGATACATCTCACCACCGCCTCCACTATCAGCTCACTGGTGAAACTTTTCACCCCCTCAATTTCCTCACTGAGCTCCCTGCAAAAGGCAGAACAAACACATTGGAATATGTTTTTTTTTTATTTTGACTGCAAACTGACATTCTTCAACCCACGTGTTGGATCACATGATTGTCATTTAGTGACAGTCGCAGTTCAGCTGACTGACTTGCAAAGTCAAGTACATTTTGTACCCCAAAAGGGACAAGCGGTAGAAAAATGGATGGATGAGAATAATGATCCCAAAGTGAACAAATGTCATATTAGCCAATATACTTACGTGCCAACTTGTTTTAGGGCGTGAATCAGGATTTTGTCAACTTCCTCCATCGCGGGTGTTTGAATCAACGCGCAGGATTGCAGCAACGCTTATAAAGTTTGCAGTTTGTTGAGCTAGCAGCCAGTTAGCATACGTGTGGCTCTACCATGGTGGTCAATGAGGGCAACGTTCAAACGGTTAGCATTTAGCTACTTGTTAGTTAGCATTAGCTCGTCCCCACTGAATACATTCTATTCTCCGCGTCAAACGAGGCGCATTTTTTTTAATACAAAATAACGCTGACGTGTCTGCCCCGGCTACAAATGGACACAAACTGTTCATTCGACGGGAAAATATGACAACTGAGTGGCTCATTTAGTGTGAACGGGATAACATAATGAAAAAAAAAAAACGGGTTTCTGGGAGTCGAAGTCTTGACGACTCAATGATTAAACGTGCAGAGTGTGATAAAGGACTTCATTTCCCGGCATGCATTTAGACTTTTTGTCATGAGACTAATGACAAAAAAAGTTGCGGAATAGTTCAACGAATTATGGAATCATTAATTTTAGGGATTAAAACATGAATGTCCAACTCATTGGATGTCCGTTTATTACCATAAATTATGTTTTACCTGATGTTTTATTGCATTGCTTGTTTATTTTCATTAATGGAAATTGATCAACAAAAAACAATTGATGTATTTGAATTTCATATTAAAAAGCACAAAATTGTTATTCTTTTTGGTGCCGAAGAGAAAAAACTACATCTGAAAATGGTTTAATTTTCATTTTATATTTCATTTAACAAAACGAAACGGAACAGGTGATAAAATCACTTTTTGTCTCCACTTTCGTGTGATATATGGACAGGGATGTCTGTATATATCAGACCTCTTTGTGCCATTTGTAAAATGTCTGAGTACATTTTAGCCAGCCACAACGCTTTTACTTTGGAAATAAAACTTCCGGTGTCAGAATATGAAAAAGAAAAACATCCGTTTTGGTCTGTTTTCCGTTTCTGATTACAGGGAATTTAAATGTTTGTTATATGAAATATAAAATGTACTCAAACAATTTAGTTTTTGCTCTTCGACACCAACACAGAAAAATGTTGTGTCTTTCCATTCTCTTTTTGAAATGGAATAATGTAGCAAAGAAGACGACCGGAAGGGGGCAGCAACACGCCCACATAGTTTGAGTAAAGGTGAAGAAGAGCCGTAGCGAAGCCCCTCGGCTAACCTGATCGTGTTATTGATCACAATGTTGCTGTAGATGGAAGAAAGATCGTTTTTCAAGGAGCCACGCTGATCTAAAAACGGATTTATTAAAATGGCGGGCGAGGAGGAGAGGGAGGTGGTTCGAGTCAAAGTAAAGGTATGTTGGCCAGCTAGCTTCTAACCTATGTACAATTATTTGACTGTTTCCTATCATATATCATATACGCATAGTCTCTATACGCAAATAATACATGAGTACAACAACTGAGTCTGAGAAAGTATGAGTGCCGCTGCAACCGGCGGAATTGGTCACAGCTCCATCGTCACCATTGTTGTTGTTAAAAGGCCATTCTTTCTTTACGTCATCTTGTTTTGACAGAGCACAACATGTCTTATCAGACCTGACATTGCCAGTCAAAATGTAGAAGACGACAATAATAGCAGCACGCCAAGTATAAACAATGTACCTTTGAGCCAAACGTCAAAGGAGTCGAGAATGACGTCACCCATGTGCGCACGCGTGCACGCGCTTGGTGCGTCAGCAGCGCCAATAGGCTGCGATCACTAATGTCTTGTTAGATGAGATTAGCACACAAAATATTGTTTCATATTGCACATTAAAAATGTCTATTACTGTACTTACAATACATGAGGTGGCCTCAGTGCACAAGTAGGGGGTGACGTTAAAAATGTCTATTACTGTACTTACAATATATGAGGTGGCCTCAGTGCACAAGTAGGGGGTGACGTTAAAAATGTCTATTACTGTACTTACAATATATGAGGTGGCCTCAGTGCACAAGTAGGGGGTGACGTTAAAAATGTCTATTACTGTACTTACAATACATGAGGTGGCCTCAGTGCACAAGTAGGGGGTGACGTTAAAAATGTCTATTACTGTACTTACAATACATGAGGTGGCTCAGTGCACAAGTAGGGGGTGACGTTAAAGATGTCTATTACTGTACTTACAATATATGAGGTGGCCTCAGTGCACAAGTAGGGGGTGACGTTAAAAATGTCTATTACTGTACTTACAATACATGAGGTGGCCTCAGTGCACAAGTAGGGGGTGACGTTAAAAATGTCTATTACTGTACTTACAATACATGAGGTGGCCTCAGTGCACAAGTAGGGGGTGACGTTAAAACTACTAAGATCCCACTAAATTAGTCTTTTTCAACCTTTTCTAAGCCGAGGCACATTTTTTTCCACTGAAAAAATTCTGAGGCCACCAGCAGAACACATTAAAAATGAAACTCAGTGAAGTGAATTATATTTATATAGCACTTTTCTCTAGTGACTCAAAGCACTTTACATAGTGAAAGCCAATATCTAAGTTCCATTTAAAGCAGTGTGGGTGGCACTGGGAGCAGGTGGGTAAATTGTCTTGCCCAAGGACACAACGGCAGTGACTAGGTTGGCAGAAGCGGGGATTGAACCTGGAACCCTCAAGTTGCTGGCCCGGCCGCTCTACCAACCGAGCTATGCCGCCCCACTCAGCAGCCGATATTGACAATAAAAAGTCGTTCTCGCAATTGTTGGATATGAATTTGAGGGCCACTTAAAATAATGTGGCCGAACCACATAAAATATTGTGGTGGACCACATAAAATGACGTGGAGGGCCACTTACAATAATATGGCGGAACCACATGAAGTAATGTGGTGGGGCACATAAAATGGTGCGGCAGATGACATGACGTGGCAGGTCACTTCAAATTGTATGTCGGACTACATAAAATAAAGTGACAGGCCATCAAAATGATGTGGCGGACCACATGAAATGATGTTGAGGGCCACTAAAATATTGTGGCGGGCCACTAAAATATTGTGGCGGAACAACATAAAATGATGTGGTCGGGGACATAAAATTATGTGGAGGGCCACTTAGAATAATGTGGCTGGCCATTTAAAATATTGAGGCGGAACCACAAAATGATGTGGAGGGCCACTAAAATATTGTGGCGGAACCACATAAAATGATGTGGTGAGGCACATAAAATGATGTGGAGGGCCACTAAAATATTGTGGCGGAACCACATAAAATGATGTTGTGAGGCACATAAAATGATGTGGAGGGCCACTAAAATATTGATGCGGAACCACATAAAATGATGTGGAGGGCCACTAAAATATTGAGGCGGAACCACATAAAATGATGTGGAGGGCCACTAAAATATTGAGGCGGAACAACATAAAATGACGTGGTCGGGGACATAAAATTATGTGGAGGGCCACTTAGAATAATGTGGCTGGCCATTTAAAATATTGAGGCGGAACCACAAAATGATGTGGAGGGCCACTAAAATATTGTGGCGGAACCACATAAAATGATGTGGTGAGGCACATAAAATGATGTGGAGGGCCACTAAAATATTGTGGCGGAACCACATAAAATGATGTTGTGAGGCACATAAAATGATGTGGAGGGCCACTAAAATATTGATGCGGAACCACATAAAATGATGTGGAGGGCCACTAAAATATTGAGGCGGAACCACATAAAATGATGTGGAGGGCCACTAAAATATTGAGGCGGAACAACATCAAATGACGTGGTCGGGGACATAAAATTATGTGGAGGGCCACTTAGAATAATGTGGCTGGCCATTTGAAATATTGTGGCGGAACCACATAAAATGATGTGGCGGGCCACTAAAATATTGAGGCGGAACCACATAAAATGATGTGGTGAGGCACATAAAATGATGTGGTGAGGCACATAAAATGATATGGAGGGCCACTAAAATATTGAGGCGGAACCACATAAAATGACGTGAAGGGCCACTAAAATATTGAGGCGGAACCACATAAAATGATGTGTTGAGGCACATAAAATGATATGGAGGGCCACTAAAATATTGAGGCGGAACCACATAAAATGATGTGGTGAGGCACATAAAATGATATGGAGGGCCACTAAAATATTGAGGCGGAACCACATAAAATGACGTGAAGGGCCACTAAAATATTGAGGCGGAACCACATAAAATGATGTGGTGAGGCACATAAAATGATATGGAGGGCCACTAAAATATTGAGGCGGAACCACATAAAATGATGTGGTGAGGCACATAAAATGATATGGAGGGCCACTAAAATATTGAGGCGGAACCACATAAAATGACGTGAAGGGCCACTAAAATATTGAGGCGGAACCACATAAAATGACGTGAAGGGCCACTAAAATATTGAGGCGGAACCACATAAAATGATGTGGTGAGGCACATAAAATGATGTGGAGGGCCATTTAAAATAATGTGACGGATGACATAAATGACTTGGACGGCCACTTAAAATGATGTGGCAGACCACATTAACTAACTAACGAACTAAGTAGACCACATAAATGACGTGGCGGGCCACTTAAAATAAATTGGTGGGCCACGTAAAATGACGTGGCGGACCAATGAGATGGTAAAATGACGTGACTGGGCACATAAAATGATGTGGCGAATGAAGTGGCGGGCCATTTAAAATAATGGGGCAAGCCATTAAAATGAGGTGGCGGCACCACGTAAAATGATATGTGGGACGCATAAAATGATGTGGTCTTCCACATAAAATGGTGTGGCGAATGACGTGGCGGGCCACATAAAATAATGTGGCTGACCACATAAAATAATGTGGCTGACCACATAAAATGATGTGGCGAATGACATAAATGACGTGGTTGGGCCACTTAACACAATGTGGCGGACTACATAAAATATAGTGGCAGGCCATTAAAATGATGTGGTGGTGCACGTAAAATGATGTGGCGGGCCACATAAAATAACGGAAAATAATGTGGTGGACTACATAAAATATAGTGACAGGCCATTAAAATGAAGTGGCGGGCCACGTAAAATGAAGTGACGGGCCACGTAAAATGAAGTGACGGGCCACATAAATGATGTCGCAGGATACGTGAAATTTAATGGCGGACCACATAATCAAACTTGATCAATCGGAGGGCCTTAAAGACATAGACATTGTTTAATGTGTGCAACTAATCAAACCTGATCAATCGGAGGGCCTTAAAGACATAGACATTGTTTAATGTGTGCAACTAATCAAACTTGATCAATCGGAGGGCCTTAAAGACATAGACATTGTTTCCACGCAATGGAGCGTCCATGAGAGCGGTGGTGTGTGGGTGCCATCATTTGTAGTTTGGCAAACTGGATCATTCTTCTTATTCATGCACACATGTTGTAGCAGGCAGAAAAATATTTCTCTATTTCAACTATTTTCCCTAAAACAGGCATTGATGCTCTAAAGTGCCTTTTATTCCATTAAGTCATGGATCTAAAGTTGCAGCCCTAATTAGCGTGACTTGTTTTCAGATTGTGATGTCATAATGCATTTCAGAAAAGTGACGGAGTTCTTCCTGTGGACTTCCGCTCCTTTGCTGTGGACCCTCAGATCACGTCGCTGGAGGTGTTGCAGCATATTCTCATCAAGGCCTTTGACTTGAACGGGTGAGAAACTCGGATCCCGTGGATCAGAGACAATTATCCTGGCAAGGTCAAAATGTCTTCTGTTTCCCTAGGAAGCGGAATTTTGAGATCAGTTACATGTCCCGAAGTGGAGGCGCTGCGGAAATGTTCCTGACGTTGACGTCCGACGGGGATTTGGATGTTGCCTTTGCCAGCGCAGCCAAGCCGTATCTGCAACTCAAGATGGACGTGAAACCTTCAGAGGACAGTAAGGACACGTAATGTACGCTCAGGTCCCGCGTGGCACACACAGCCAGTCTCTGCTTGAAAATGCTGTAGAAATGATCTAGTAACCAGAGGAGGAGATTGTAGGACAGGACAGAACACCTTAGCTTTGGGACTCACTGGCTGGCCAGGACAAAGAAAAATGATATTTGGACAAGAAAGATAGTAATCCAAGTTGCAGAGAGAAAGAAAAGAGCAGCAGAGTGACTGTAGTACATACAGTATGAACAATGCTGAGTAACTATTACTGATACTTCTGCTTTTGACGGGAAGCAAAATACATATTTTTACATCTTTTTGAACCGCATAAAAAGTACAGTTTCACACCGGGTTTACTCTCTTTCCAACACTTCATATTTGGAACATTTTGCAGTATCTAGAGCTGGGCCATATGGCTTAAAACTGTATCACGATAGAAGTCTTTTGATATCAGTCATTATTGATATTTATATGACCAATCGAAAATAATGACTAGGATTAAAAAAGTACCGTATTTTCCGGACCATAGGGCGCATCGGATTATAAGGCGCACTGCTAATGAATGGTCTATTTTCGATCTTTTTTATATTTATTATATATATATACTTGCAGTGTGTATATTGTACATATTACATATTGTTATGAAGGTGTCTGTTACTACATGATATATATACTTGCAGTGTGTATATTGTACATATTACATATTGTTATGAAGGTGTCTGTTACTACATGATATATATACTTGCAGTGTGTATATTGTACATATTACATATTGTTATGAAGGTGTCTGTTACTACATGATATATATACTTGCAGTGTGTATATTGTACATATTACATATTGTTATGAAGGTGTCTGTGCTGTGTAGAACTGGGCAGGGTAACCACGTAATACTCCATGTCAGTAGGTGGCAGCAGGTAGTTCATTGCTTTGTAAAAGTCGGAATGTGTCGGCTGAGACGAGGATGGTTTGTTGTGATCCCAATATGCAGAGCACAGCGGGAGGCAGGGTGCAGGTAAAAAGGTATGTTATGCTTTAAACCAAAAATGAACAAAAGAAAAAGGCTATGGCTATGCAAAACGAAAGTCAAACTGAACTGGCTACAAAGTAAACAGAGACAGAATGCTGGACGAAAGCAAAAACTTACGGCGTCCACAAAGTACATCCGAACATGACATGGCAATCAACAATGTCCACACAAAGAAGGATAGCAACAATGTAAATAGCCTTGCTTGCTAACACAAAGCAGGTGCGGGGAATAGCGCTCAAAGGAAGACATGAAACTGCTACAGGAAAACACCAACAAAACAGGAAGGGCCACCAAAATAAGAGCGCAAGACAATAACTAAAGCACTACACACAGGAAAACACCAACAAACTCAAAATAAGGCATGACGACCTGGTGGAGTTTCATTTTTTAACGTTTTCTGCTGGTGGTGTGCCTCCGCATTTTTTAATGAAGAAAATGTGCCTTGCCTCAAAAAAGATTGGAAAACACTGCATTAGGGCGCACCGGGTTATAAGGCGCACTGTTGAGTTTTGCAAAAATAAAAGGATTTTAAGTGCGCCTTATAGTCCGAAAAATACGGTATATTAAATGTTATAATCTCTCAGCTGTCAAGGCAGAAAGGAAAGTAAATGTCAACACAAGCATGGAAAACAATGTAAACAAAATAGTAAAATCACATTGAACACTTCACAATAATCTCATAAAATGAAGGTACAAAAATCATGAATATGTAAGAAATGCTTCATAAAGTGTAATAAAATAGTGCAAAGTGTGAAAATGTAAACATAGAGAAACCTGAGAACTATTTTCTGCAGGTTTAGTGCCAGGAAGTCACAGCTGTGCTCTAAAGGGTGAGCGCGGCTAAGGTGGTGTGGTATTAGTGGTCTTGCCTTGCATCATTTACACACCACATTGGTCTGACTACGGTCCAAAAAACTGCCATACTGTCCAGGTGACTCGTTTTTACTTTCTCTTCTCACTCCATGTAGAGAATCAACAGCGAGACAAACAAGATGGCGCAACCAAACGTGGCAGTTGATACTGTTACCCGATTGGCTGTTAGCATGTCACTCCCACTGATCAGTCCTCACTTCCTGCGTTGCTAGGTTACCAGAGTTCGAGTGCCTTTGTTCATGCAACCAACCTTGCTTCCATACTTCACCTTTCTTCCGACAAAGAAGAAATAAAATTATCAAACTTTTTTATCAAACACATTTTTTATTGATATTGATATATATTGATATGGTTTTATGGCCCAGCCCTAGTAGTATCCCACAAGTTTATTGTACCAGGTTTTGGTCTTGGATGTAATATTTCCTTGTGAAACGTGGTGATGCCGAGGGATGGCTAGCGAAGTCGCTTTCTTATTTTACAACAGTGTTTATTTGTTCAATTTTAGGTCCCGTCATGGAGGACTGGGACATCATCAGTCCTAAGGATGTGATTGGTTCGGAGCAGCTTCTCGCAGACAGGACGAGGTCTTTGGCATCTGCAGCACTTCCTTTCACCCAGACTTTAATCTCCCAGGTTCCTTTGATTCTTTGTCTTCCACACACTTTGCCACAAATCTCTGTGCTCATGCGGTCCTTACGTTTGGTTTCAGGTTGGTCGGACGTTCTCTCGAGTCCAGCAAGCTTTCAGCTGGTCCTACGGCGAGGAGATCAAGCCTTTCAAGCCACCTCTGAATGACACTGAGTTTCATAGTTACCTCAATGGACAAGGACAGTTGACACGGCCCGAGGAGCTAAGACTGCGGATCTACCACGGCGGTGTGGATCCTTCTCTACGAAAGGTGCAGTAATAATAATAATAATGATAGATTTTATTTGTAAAAGCACTTTACTTTGAGCAAACAACCTCGAAGTGCTGCAGTGCATTTAAAAACGTAAATACATATATCTAAAAAAAGGCTTTTTTTAAAAATAAGGGTTTTTAAGCCTTATTTTAAAGCATCCACAGTCTGTGGTGCCCTCAGGTGGTCAGGGAGAGCGTTCCACAGACTGGGAGCAGCAGAGCAGAAAGCCCGGTCTCCCATAGTTCTGAGCTTTGTCCTCGGAGGTTGGAGGAGGTTAGCCTGTCCAGAGCGCAGGTGTCGTGTGGAGGATTTGGGGGTGAGCAGTTCTTTGAGGTAGAAATGCCTTTTGAACAAATTAGGCCTAGAATATACTCTCACGTCACGCAGTGTAGTCCTCCCTCAGACCTTGACGTGCACATCCCAAAAAATCAGCGGCGACGCGGTCCGCAGGGCTGTGATTGGTCAGCTTGTTATTGTTTACCGGTCATTTCTGGGGTTTCCTGGCCGGCGGAAGCAAAAATAACCTTTATAGAAACAATGGCGGGCATTTAATCGAGAAAATTGGAAATGACCATTTATGCGATACTTCTTCACCAAACTACAAAGATTGGCTCGATTCGTTCAGGGGTCGCACAAGTTCAGAGGTGTTTTGGGAAGAAGTTCTGAAGTGGAGGATGCGGAGTCTACCAGAATGCCCCGCAGCCGGACCGAGTCCCCATCACACCCATAGCATAGCACTGCTTCCCTTTGTCAACGGTGACCTTGTTAGGTCTACAACCTCTAGTTTGTCAAGCTTGATCGTATTGTCAGCGCTCAACCGGAGCCTAGGTCATCCCCAGGGGTGCTGATCTGATCCTTAGTCGCCTGTCCACCAGTGGGTTATAAGAAGGGCTTCACACAGTAAAATGTGTTCTTTGTTACTCAGAGAGTTGTTCAGAAAGTGCAGGCAGCTTCACTGGTGGCTGTTGAAGCAAAGACTAAATTACTTTTTGACCATCAGACTTGGGAAGGGGAAACAGGCCTCGACTTTAGTTTTTACTGCAACAGAGGAACCTACCAAAAGTCCAAACATATTAGAGTTGGGGGACAGACCAAATGGAAACTTCCGTAGGCTGGGACTATGACTGATTAGAACCGTGACTATCACTTCATGACTATGACTCGAGACTTACTGACATGTAGTTCTCAGTTTTCTGAACGGAAATAAGTTTTCTTTATGACTGTTGTTCTTTTTAGGTTGTTTGGCGCTACCTCCTTAATGTCTACCCAGACGGACTGAGTGGGCAGGAAAGAATGGACTACATGAAGCGGAAGACAAGGGAGTATGACCAGCTGAAGAACGAATGGACATCTCACGTCAGTCACGAGGATCTTGAATTTATCCGAGGGAACGTACTGAAAGATGTCTTGAGGACAGACCGTGCCCATCCCTACTACGCCGGCTCCGAGGACAGTCCACATTTGACTGCCCTCACAGACCTGCTTACTACCTTCGCCATCACGCATCCGCAGGTGTTTATAGCTCTTATGTTTGCTTTTTTATTCAAGGTCTTTTTCACAATGAAGACTGTCTGTCTGATCATTTCATGGATATTTGTTATTCTTCCAGATCTCGTACTGTCAAGGCATGAGTGACATCGCCTCCCCTATACTTGCCGTTATGGATAATGAGGCACATGCCTTCATTTGCTTTTGTGGCATTATGAAACGCCTGGAGGGGAACTTCCGACCCGACGGACAGCTGATGTCTATTAAGTTCCAGCATCTCAAATTACTCTTGCAGTACTCGGATTATGAATTCTACTCTTACCTGGTTTCCCGCGGAGCTGATGACCTGTTCTTCTGTTACCGCTGGTTGCTCCTGGAGCTCAAGCGAGAGTTTGCTTTTGATGACGCTCTAAGGATGCTTGAGGTTACTTGGAGCTCCTTGCCTCCTGATCCTCCTGAAACTGAAGTGGAGCTGCGGGGAGCGCCGTTGCCGTCGGACAAAACGACGCGTTTCACAAGCAAGAAAAAGCCCGCTGACAATCGACTTGAGCAAGACTGGGAAATAAAAGAGAAGCAGCGTAGGCAACATATGCTTCGGCCCTCGAGAGAAGATCCTGATGTGGTCACAGCAGCGGCAGGACCTGGAAGTAGTGGTGGTCTTTCTAAAGTCACCCCAGGCAAGGCTGCTTCTTCTATTGAGGAGAGCTTTGGAGAGTTTAAATACTACACTGCCCAAAGTGAGGATGGCTTCGATGGGAAGGATGCCAAGCAGCAACAGAGTTTGATCGATTCACGGTCGTCACCACGCATTCCAACCCGTCAGTCCACCACTGACAGTGAGGAGGATCCTGGAGAAAGAACCCCTTTGATCAAATACTGTAACAATGGCTTCCCTCCAGACTCATCACATCCCATGTCCTTCAGTGGTCCACCAGTCTTGAAGGCTGGCCCTGCATCTCATTCCTCTTCAGGCTTACCTTCCAGTTGGTCAGGTGCTACACCGGAATCTCCTCCGCAGACCACCTTTGGATTCGTAACCAATGGAAGAGAGGCCTTATCAAGAACTGTCCCAAAAGTAATCACGTCTCCTGCACAGTTGCTCAGGAGTACGGGTTTGAACTTGACCGCCTACCCTTCTGTAAAAACAACATCTCACTCCCATGCTCAAAATCGATCCTTTCTCTCCTCACCAATCTTGCCTTTCGGGAGGGGTTCGTCACAGGCTGGCTCCAGGCCCTCTTCCAACATCCTGCATTCTCCTAGCAACAAACCCTCGAGCGCTGCGGTTCACATGGACACCTCGCCAAAACCGGAGGCCAGCATCAAACCGTGTTCGCTTCCACCTCCCCAAGAGTTCGGGAAAGGCAATCCTTTTATGCTTTTTTTGTGCTTGTCCATTCTGCTGGAACACCGAGACCACATCATCAAGAACAGCCTGGATTACAACGAGCTCGCCATGCACTTTGATCGGCTGGTGCGGCGCCACAATCTCAGCCGGATCCTGCAACGCGCCAAGGCCTTGTTTGCGGACTACTTGCAAAGTGAAGTGTGGGACTCGGAGGAGGGCGATGAGGTGAGCTCGGACTCGCCAACATCTGCCACCGCTGCTCAATACTCCCCACCTTTACCCATCTCCGCGCGGCCCATTTATAGTCCGCTAGCGTCCCCTCAGTCTTCATCTCAAAACTCCACCTACAACCTGGCAACAACTATTCCTTCACCGACACTTTCCCTTTCCTCCTGACTCGCACAAGTATCCCTAGCTTGGCGTTGTCACTATAGCTTCTCAGCCCATCAGAGGCGGGGACTATTTTTAGACCACCTCCCACGTGGGATTTAATGCTCGACAACATGCCGCATACGGAAGACTCATGTACGCCTCGTCATATTTGTGGCTCAGTTCTCTGGCCCTCGCTTCAAGAAAGTACGAGAGGATTGGATCTCTTGAGGTTGACGACGCATGCTTACTAATCCCTGCTTTTCCACAGGATCATTTATTTGAAATAAGAAAGCTGAAGCAAGCGCTCGTTCATGTCAAGTCCAAACTCGCTAGATCTGGGGTGTCCAAAGTTTCCATTTTTGGTCCACAGCGGCTTTTTTAATGGCAGTCTCTCCAGGACTTTGCGCTGTCACAATCATCCAAATTCAACCAATCCCTGTCAAATAATGATGCGCGGCCTCACCACTTTGTCCAATGCCTTCAACTTCCCCCAATATTTCGGCCAATCAGCCTCTAATTTGTCTCCGAACTGTCTGATCAAAACCTATCTATATTTCAACTATTTATTCCTTACATGGCACAATTGTTGTCCTCCCGCATAGTTTAGCGCTACTTCTGGATCCCGTCTACAGTGCTAAGCCTTCTGGGTAATAAACATGCTCACTTCCTAACTAACATATATTTATATCATACTTGCCAACCTTGAGACCTCCAATATCGGGAGGTGGGGGGTGGGGGGGTGTGGTTGGGGCGTGGTTAAGAGGAGAGTATGTTTACAGCTAGAATTCACCAACTCAAGTATTTCATATATATATATATATGTATGAAATACTTGACTTTCAGTGAATTCTAGCTATATATTTATGTATATATATTTATTTATTATACATATAAATAAAATAAATACTTGAATTTCAGTGTTCCGGGGGCTATCCAGTAGATGGCAGTATTGTCCTGTTTAACTTTTCCTTCGTTCATGACTCGGCCACCGTGTTCAATGGAGAAGTCTGTTCTACAAAATGTACAGGCAACATAATTACATACCCCTTCCCCTTCGAACTGTCCTGGATGAACTGAAATTCTTGTTTCCATTCGTTTTGGAACTTGCAAGCGTATTTCTTCATCTTGCTCGTCGACGGCGTCGCCATGTCTGTAACTCCCTCGTTCTTCTGCTTCGTCTCCTTGTTGTGTGCGCAGTTGTGCACTCTACTCTCTAAAAGCCGTAGATGTTATGACGTCATTGGGCAGGCAAGCTGTTTATATTGTGGGAAAGCGGACGTGAGAACAGGCTGTCCCCACTCAGGTCCGCATTGAGCTAGAGGGGGCGTGGCCTCCAGCTCCGGCTGAATACCGGGAGTTTGTCGGGAGAAAATTTCTGCCGGGAGGTTATCGGGAGAGGCACTGAATACCGGGAGTCTCCCGCTAAAAACGGGAGGGTTGGCAAGTATGATTTATATATTAGATACATTTGTGGACGACACCGAAGAAGAAGAAGAAGCCTTTTGTAGCGTTTCTTTCTATAATTATAATGAACCATTAGTTATAATGATTTAAACAGTACAGTAATTAAAAAAGGTGCCTTTACTGCCATCTAGTGTCTACTTTAAGTCTCTGCGGTATAAAATGAGTAGAACATCAATACAGTATTTTTCCTTTTTTTAAAAAAAAATTTTTCATCCTGTGGTTTTTGAAGATGAATTTGATAAATTCTCACAATCAAAAGTTGATTACACTTTACTGAAAAAAAAAATTCTCCAAACATCGTAACTCTTGTCGTAACCGTCTGGAAAGAGCTGCCGCATATTAAGACATTTTAGGCCGCAACAATCTCAAATAAGATAGCGAAATCTTGGAGGGACTGATAATGTCAAAAAAAAATGATACATTATTATTATTATTAGTTACGATTGGCCAGATAGCTTAGCATACATTGACCTACAGTACATTGGATTGGCTTTAGCATCTTTAAACTTTTAAAATATATATAAAAGTTAGGGATGGGTACAGAATTTTGTAATTTTATGGCTACCAACCAAATTCCTTCGGTGCTACCAAGTACTGAGTCACGTAAAATAATATTTTGATGAATCTTTGTTGCACATGACGTCATGAAGGTATGCCTGATAGACTGGGCTAAAAAAGTAAGGTTTCACCTTTCAAAATGTGCTAGCCCTGTGCTAATTTACATTGGCTTTGCCATACACATGCTATTGATTAGCATTAGTGATTTTACATGGCGATTTCAACACCTCCAAAACTGCAATGAAGATGCACGTTGCAACCAAACAGCTGTTGTGCAATAAGTACAACACACTGGGCCTGATTTACTAAAGGTTTGTGTGTACTACAACTTCATAGCACACGCAAAGCTGATCTACTAAATGTGCGTAAAGTGGAGAAAAAGGCGTGCAGTCCATTTAGCATCTCTTGTCTTCATTATTGTGCAAAATATATGCTGGTAAAATACTGGGAAGAGAAGATGCAAATATAATAATTTAGCACTCGCAGTGTGATTTATCAACACTCATCACAGATAGACGATGAACAGATGAGAATCGTCCTCCGTCCTACGCGAGCGTGTCAACATTTTGGACAGTCTGAGATTAAAAATATTAGTCTATTCAGCAACATCATTTTATAACTGCTAGAGGACGCGAGGGGCTGATTAAAATCAATTCAATGCGTTTTGGTGTCCTTGAGTACATTTTTAAATGACGTTTGCTTTTTTCACGTAGAATATATTTTGTGAAAAAAAACACCTTTTTAAGCAGGTATTTGAATGCATCTTGAGTGGAGTAAGTGCAGCCTCTCTCCAATGAGTGCAGTTCAAAAACAACAAAAAAGTGGGGTCAATGTCGACGCACTTTGGAATGCTCGTAAAAAGTAGCCATGTTTGGAAACAGCAAAACACCACAGCATGATAACATGAATGTGCAGTAAATGAGCGTTTCCATGGTGATGCCCCGTATAGTACATGCAAAATTGTCGTTGAAATAGTGCGGTCTGCCCCACTCTATTGTACACGCA